>NC_045442.1:55325689-55400848 GCF_002776525.5 Piliocolobus tephrosceles | reverse complement strand
GAGTCCAAGTGAGCTCATTGTTCAGTTCCCACCTATGAGTGAGAACATGCGGTGTTTGGTTTTCTCTTCTTGTGATAGTTTGCTAAGAATGATGATTTCCAGCTGCATCCATGTCCCTACAAAGGACGCAAACTCATCCTTTTTTATGGCTGCATAGTATTCCATGGTGTATATGTGCCACATTTTCTTAATCCAGTCTGTCACTGATGGACATTTGGGTTGATTCCAAGTCTTTGCTATTGCGAATAGTGCCGCAATAAACATACGTGTGCATGTGTCTTTGTAGTAGCATAATTTATAATCCTTTGGGTATATACCCAGTAGTGGGATGGCTGGGTCATATGGTACATCTAGTTCTAGATCCTTGAGGAATCGCCATACTGTTTTCCATAATGGTTGAACTAGTTTACAATCCCACCAACAGTGTAAAAGTGTTCCTATTTCTCCACATCCTCTCCAACACCTATTGTTTCCTGATTTTTTAATGATTGCCATTCTAACTGGTGTGAGATGGTATCTCATTGTGGTTTTGATTTGCATTTCTCTGATGGCCAGTGATGATGAGCATTTTTGCATGTGTCTGTTGGCTGTATGAATGTCTTCTTTTGAGAAATGTCTGTTCATATCCTTTCCCCACTTTTGGATGGGGTTGTTTGTTTTTTTCTTGTATATTTGTTTGAGTTCTTTGTAGATTCTGGAAATTAGCCCTTTGTCAGATGAGTAGATTGCAAAAATTTTCTCCCATTCTGTAGGTTGCCTGTTCACTCTGATGGTAGCTTCTTTTGCTGTGCAGAAGCTCTTTAGTTTAATGAGATCCCATTTGTCAATTTTGGCTTTTGCTGCCGTTGCTTTTGGTGTTTTAGACATGAAGTCCTTGCCCATGCCTATGTCCTGAATGGTACTACCTAGATTTTCTTCTAGGGTTTTGATGGTATTAGGTCTAACATTTAAGTCTCTAATCCATCTTGAATTAATCTTCGTATAAGGAGTAAGGAAAGGATCCAGTTTCAGCTTTCTACTTATGGCTAGCCAATTTTCCCAGCACCATTTATTAAATAGGGAATCCTTTCCCCATTTCTTGTTTTTCTCAGGTTTGTCAAATATCAGATGGTTGTAGATGTGTGGCATTATTTCTGAAGGCTCCGTTCTGTTCCATTGGTCTATATCTCTGTTTTGGTACCAGTACCATGCTGTTTTGGTTACTGTAGCCTTGTAGTATAGTTTGAAGTCAGGTAGCGTGACGCCTCCGGCTTTGTCCTTTTGACTTAGGATTGTCTTGGCAATACGGGCTCTTTTTTGGTTCCATATGAACTTTAAAGCAGTTTTTTCCAATTCGGTGAAGAAACTCATTGGTAGCTTGATGGGGATGGCATTGAATCTATAAATAACCTTGGGCAGTATGGCCATTTTCACAATATTGATTCTGCCTATCCATGAGCATGGTATGTTCTTCCATTTGTTTGTGTCCTCTTTGATTTCACTGAGCAGTGGTTTGTAGTTCTCCTTGAAGAGGTCCTTTACATCCCTTGTAAGTTGGATTCCTAGGTATTTTATTCTCTTTGAAGCAATTGTGAATGGAAGTTCATTCCTGATTTGGCTCTCTGCTTGTCTGTTACTGGTGTATAAGAATGCTTGTGATTTTTGCACATTAATTTTGTATCCTGAGACTTTGCTGAAGTTGCTTATCAGCTTAAGGAGATTTTGGGCTGAGACGATGGGGTTTTCTAAATACACAATCATGTCATCTGCAAACAGGGACAATTTGACTTCCTCTTTTCCTAACTGAATACCCTTGATTTCTTTCTCTTGCCTGATTGCCCTAGCCAGAACTTCCAACACTATGTTGAATAGGAGTGGTGAGAGAGGGCATCCCTGTCTTGTGCCAGTTTTCAAAGGGAACTTTTCCAGTTTTTGCCCATTCAGTATGATATTAGCTGTGGGTTTGTCATAAATAGCTCTTATTATTTTGAGGTACGTTCCATCAATACCGAATTTGTTGAGCGTTTTTAGCATGAAGGGCTGTTGAATTTTGTCAAAAGCCTTTTCTGCATCTATTGAGATAATCATGTGGTTCTTGTCTTTGGTTCTGTTGATATGCTGGATTACGTTGATTGATTTGCGAATGTTGAACCAGCCTTGCATCCCAGGGATGAAGCCCACTTGATCATGGTGGATAAGCTTTTTGGTGTGCTGCTGAATCCGGTTTGCCAGTATTTTATTGAGGATTTTTGCATCGATGTTCATCAGGGATATTGGTCTAAAATTCTCTTTTTTTGTTGTGTCTCTGCCAGGCTTTGGTATCAGGATGATGCTGGCCTCATAAAATGAGTTAGGGAGGATTCCCTCTTTTTCTATTGATTGGAATAGTTTCAGAAGGAATGGTACCAGCTCCTCCTTGTACCTCTGGTAGAATTCAGCTGTGAATCCATCTGGTCCTGGGCTTTTTTTGGTGGGTAGGCTATTAATTGTTGCCTCAATTTCAGAGGCTGCTATTGGTCTATTCAGGGATTCAACTTCTTCCTGGTTTAGTCTTGGAAGAGTGTACGCGTCCAGGAAATTATCCATTTCTTCTAGATTTTCTAGTTGATTTGCGTAGAGGTGTTTATAGTATTCTCTGATGGTAGTTTGTATTTCTGTGGGGTCGGTGGTGATATCCCCTTTATCATTTTTTATTGCGTCTATTTGATTCCTCTCTCTTTTCTTCTTTATTAGCCTTGCTAGCGGTCTGTCAATTTTGTTGATCTTTTCAAAAAACCAACTCCTGGATTCATTGATTTTATGGAGGGTTTTTTGTGTCTCTATCTCCTTCAGTTCTGCTCTGATCTTAGTTATTTCTTGCCTTCTGCTAGCTTTTGAATGTGTTTGCTCTTGCCTCTCTAGTTCTTTTAATTGTGATGTTAGAGTGTCAATTTTAGATCTTTCCAGCTTTCTCTTGTGGGCACTTAGTGCTATAAATTTCCCTCTACACACTGCTTTAAATGTGTCCCAGAGATTCTGGTATGTTGTATCTTTGTTCTCATTGGATTCAAAGAACATCTTTATTTCTGCTTTCATTTCGTTATGTACCCAGTAGTCATTCAGGAGCAGGTTGTTCAGTTTCCATGTAGTTGAGCGGTTTTGATTGAGTTTCTTAGTCCTGAGTTCTAGTTTGATTGCACTGTGGTCAGAGAGACAGTTTGTTATAATTTCTGTTCTTTTCCATTTGCTGAGGAGTGCTTTACTTCCAATTATGTGGTCAATTTTGGAATAAGTGTGATGTGGTGCTGAGAAGAATGTATATTCTGTTGACTTGGGGTGGAGAGTTCTATAGATGTCTATTAGGTCCGCTTGGTGCAGAGATGAGTTCAATTCCTGGATATCCTTGTTAACTTTCTGTCTCGTTGATCTGTCTAATGTTGACAGTGGAGTGTTGAAGTCTCCCATTATTATTGTATGGGAGTCTAAGTCTCTTTGTAAGTCTCTAAGGACTTGCTTTATGAATCTGGGTGCTCCTGTATTAGGTGCATATATATTTAGGATAGTTAGCTCTTCCTGTTGGATTGATCCCTTTACCATTATGTAATGGCCTTCTTTGTCTCTTTTGATCTTTGATGGTTTAAAGTCTGTTTTATCAGAGTATGTCTCTTTTTATAGCTTACCTGTGTTTCTTGTAGGCAACAGATCACTCGGTCTTGTTTTTTATCCATTCAGCCATTCTATGTCTTTTGATTGAAGAGTTTAGTTCATTGACATTCAATGTTATTGATAAGTAAAGACTTACTCTTGCCATTTTGTTATTTGTTGTCTGGTTGTTTTGTGGTATCCTCTTCTTTCTTTCCTTTCTGTCTTCCTTTTAGTGAAAGCAATTTTGTCTGGTGATACAACTTAGTTTCTTGCTTTGTGTGTGTGTGTCTGTGTATCAGTTGTACGTTATTTGGTTTGAGGTTACCATGAGGCTTGCAAATACTATCTTATAACAATTGTTTTAAGCTGATAATAACTTAAAGTACTGTTTACATAAACAACAAACAAACAGAAAGAAAACTAATACAAACTTCACACCTTGACATTGTCTCCATGCACCTCCATTTTTAAACTTTTTGTTGTTTCTAGTTATATCTTATTGTACTGCCTATGTATTGAAAAGTTGTAGTTATTTCTTTGGTTTGTCATTTAGTGTTTCTGCAAATATGGGAGTAGTTTACATATCACAGTTACAGTGTTGTAATATTCTATGTTTTTCTGTGTACTTACTATTACCATTGAGCTTTATATCTTCAGATGATTTCTTATTACTCGTTAATATCCTTTTCATTCTAATTGAAGTACTCCCTTTAGCATTTTTTGTAGGACATATCTGGGGTTGATGAAATTCATCAGCTTTTGTTTGTAAAGGAAAGTCTTTATTCCTCCTTTATATTTGAAAGACATTTTTGCCAGATATACTATTGTAGTGTAAAAGGTTTTTTTTTTTTTTTTTTTTTTTTTTTTTTTTTTTTTTTTTTTTTTTTCCCCTGCACCTCTTTAAACATAGCATACAAACTTCTCTTGGCCTCTAAGGGTTCCAATGAAGCATCTGCTGTCAGATGTATGTGAATGGTACTCCATTGTATGTGATTTGTTTCTTTCCTCTTGCTGCCTTCAGGATCCTTTGTTTATCCTTGATCTTTGGGGGTTTGATTATTAAATGTCTTGAGGTAGTCTTCTGTGGGTTAAATCTGCTTGGTGTTCTATAACCTTCTTGTACTTGGATATTGACATTTTTGTCTAGGTTTGGGATATTCTCTATTATTATGCCTTTGAATAAACTTTCTGTCCCCATCTCTTTCTCTACCTTTTCTTTAAGGCCAATAAATCTTAGATTTGCCCCTTCGAGGCTATTTTCTAGATCCTGTAGGTGTGCTTCATTGTTTTTTATTCTTTTTCCTTTTGTCTCCTCTATCTGTGTATTTTCAAATAGCCTGACTTTATACTCACTAATTCTTTCTTCTGCTTAATCAATTTTGCTATTAAAAGACTCTGATGCATTCTTTAATATACCAGATGCATTTTGCAACTCCCAAATTTCTACTTGATTCTCTTTAATTATTTGAATCTCGGTTAAATTAGTCTGATAGAATTTTGAATTTATTTTCGGTGTTATCTTCAATTTCTTTGAGTTTTCTTAAAAGGGCTATTTAGAATTCTACATCTGAAAGGTCACATATCTTTGTTTCTCCAGGCTTGGTCTCTGGTGCCCTATTTAGTTCATTTGGTGAGGTCATGTTTTTCCTGAATTGTCTTGATACTTGCAGATGTTCATCTGTATCTGGGCATTGAAGAGTTATGTATTTATTACAGTCTTCACATTCTGGGCTTGGTTGTACCTGTCTTTCTTGGAAAGGCTTTCCCGGTATTTGAAAGGACTTGGGCATTGTGCTGTAAGGTGTATCTGCTTTAGCAGGGCACACAAAGTCCGCTAACACTGGTTCTTGCAGACTCATAGTAGTGTTACCTTCATGGCCTTGGACAAGATCCAGAATAATTATCTGGATTATCAGGCAGAGACTCTTGTTCTCTTTCCTTTAGCCAAAGACCTGAATAGACATTCCTCAAAAGAAAACATGTGAGTGGCCAACAGGTTTCTGAAAATAATGCTCAGCATAACTAACCATTAGGGAAATGCAAATAAAAACCACAATGAAATATCATATCACCCCAATTAGAATGGCTATTATCAAAAAGACAAAAAATAATGAGTGCTGACATAGATGTGGAGCAAGGAAAAATCTTATACACTACTGGTGAGAATGGAAATTACTACAGTCATTTTGAAAAACAGAATGGAAGTCCCTCAAAAAATTAAAAATAGAACTACCATGTGATCTAACAATCCCACTACTGGCTATATATCCAAAGGAAATAATATCAGTATATCAAATACATATCTGCACTCTCATGTTTATTGCAGTACTAATCACAATAGCCAAGATATGAAATCAGCCTAAGTGTCCATCAGTGGATGAATGGATAAAGAAAATGTGTGTATATACACAAGGGAATACTCTTCCACCATAAAAAAGGATGAAATCTTGTCAGTTTTAGCAACATGAATGAACCTAGAGGACTTTATGTTAAGTAAAATAAGCCAGGAATAGAAAGAGAAATACCACATGATCTCACTCATAAGTTGATCTGCTAGAAATAGAGAGTAGAAGAGTGGTTACCAGAGGCTGATGGGTAGTGGGGAGATAGGGAGATTAGAAGATTGGTCAATGCATGCAAAGTTACAGTTATATAGGAAAAATAACCTCTAGTGTTCCAGTAGGGTGACTATAGTTAACAATATTGTATTGCTTCTAGCAATTCAAAATTGCTAGAAGAGAGGATTTTGAATGTTCTCCCCACAAAGAAGTGATAAATATATGAGGTTGTGAATAAACAAAATACTCTGATTTGATTTTTATACAATGTACACATATATGAAACATCACACTGCACCCATAAATATGCACAATTATGTGTCAATTAAAAACAAAAAGTTTAACAGAAGTCAGTAAACAAGGTGTAGTCAATTATTTCACTTATATAAAATTCTAGAAAATGCAAAACATACTATATTGACAAAAAGCAGGTCTGTTATTTCCTGGGTACGAGGGAAGAGCAGGGAGTGTGGAGAGACAGACATAGATTTCATAGGGGCCCATGGAAACTCGTGGGTTTGGTGGATATTTTTATTGTCTTGATTATAGCAATGGATTTTGGAAATGCACATACATAATAATGAATTATAGATTTTAAATATGTGCAGAGTATTGTAAGTCAGTTATACTTTAATAAGGCTGTTACACATAAATAAATAATACTTTTTTTAAAAGGTGTTTTGCTTTCATCTCTAACAGATATTTTCACTCAGTACAGAATGCTAGCTTTACAGTTATTTTCATTCAGTTTTTTGGTGAGTTTTAATTTTGAATGGATGTACATTTTTTCACATACTTTTTCTGAATTGAAAACATCATATGATTTTTCCCTTTATTCTGTTAATATGATGAATTACAATAATTTATTTTTGTTTGATAAATCAATCTCACATTCCTAAGGTAAATCCTTCTTGGTTATGATATATATTATGCTTTCTCTATATTAACGGATTTGAATTGTTAATAGTTCATTTCTTTTTGTAGTCTTTTAAAGTTTACATTTATATTTGATATTTTATATGATTACTCGAATAACAATTTTGTTTACATACATTTTTGGTTTGTACATTTTGTTACCCCTTTACTTCTTTTTTTTTTTTTTTTTTTTGAAATGGGGTCTCTATCTCCCAGGCTGAAGTGTAGTGGTGCAATTTCGGCTCACTGCAACCTCCACTTCCCGAGTTCAAGCAATTCTTCTGCCTCAGCCTCTTGAGTAGCTGGGATTAAGGCACTTGCCACAATGCCTGGCTAATTTTTCTTGTACTTTTAGTAGAGATGGAGTTTCACCATGTTGGCCAGGCTGGTCTCGAACTTCTGACATCAGATGATCCGCCTATCTCGGCCTCCCAAAGTGCTGGGATTACAGGCGTGAGCCACCATGCCTGGCCCACCCATTTACTTTCACCTTATCTGTGGCTTTATATTAAAAACATGTGTCTTGATGGCAGTGTAAACTAAGGTCTTGCTTGTCTGTCTGGAATAACATTTAATTAATTATTGATAGTATTATGGTAGACATTGGTCTACCTTTTTTTTTTTTTTTCTGTTTTTCTCCTCAGTGTTTAACTTCTCTCTGTATTCTTTTCTGCCCTCCTTTGAATAATTTGAATATTTCAAATATTCCATTTTATTTATTGGCTTCTCAGCTATTATCATTTGTATTTTACTAGTGGTTTCCATCGGGATTATAGTACTTATACCCATATTATAGTTAATGTAGTAGTTAATAGAGGTAACATACTAGCAAAGAGTTAACATAGTAGTTAATAGTAGTAATTAACAGAGTTAATATAGTAGCTAATACCTGCTTAGAGTTGTTATCATACCACTTAAATAAAATGTAGAAACTTTGCAAGTGTATAGGTCCCTTTAACTAGCCTCCTCCACTAACCTTTATGCTATTGTGTTACATATTACAACCTCTCGCACTGTAAACCCTTTCACACATAGTTAAAATTTTTGTTTTCAAAAGCTTCATGTATATTTAAAAACTTGGAAAAGAAAAAAATAGTCTTTTATATTTAACTGTATCTTTATCATTTTCATTCTTCTCCCATCATCCCAATAGGTTCAAATTTCCCCTGATATTTTTCTCTTTAGCCAGAAGAACCTGCTTTAGCATTTCTTTAGAGCCTGTGACCTGAGTTGTTAGTATTCCTTCCTGCGAAAAAGCTTTTATTTTACCTTCATCCATGAAGAAAATTTTGCTGAATGTAGGATTCTCTGTTGGCAGGTATTTTTGTTTTTCTATAATTTCAAAATGTTGTTCCACTGTGTTCTGGCCTCCATAGTTTATGATGAGAAATCCATGATAATTGAAATAATTGTTTCTCACTATGTAATGTGTACTATTTTTTACATATTTTCATATTTTTTCCTTTATCTTTGGTTTCCATTACCTTCCTGTAATGTATGTAGGCATAGTTTTTGTTTAGTTTATTGTGTTTGGGGTTCATAGACCTTGTTGGATTTGTAAATTATGTCTTTAAACAAATTTGCAAAGTTATTATCTATTGTTTTTTGATTTTTTTCTGCCCCAATTTATCTCTCTCTGGTTTTCTCATTTTAGGGAAGGTTATTCTTCAGATTGCATAGCTTGTACTGATTTCTATTGATTCATCCTTACCACATTCACTGACTCGTTCTTGTGGGGATCATTCTGTTACTGAGTTCATCTAGTGAATTTTTTAAATTTCAGATATTTTATTTGTTTAGTTCTAAAATTTTCATTTAGTTATTTTAAAATGCTTTTTTATTTCTTGCTTAGTAATCCTATCTTTTCATTTATTCAAGTATATTTTCCTTTATTATATGGAGCATATTTATACTAGCTGCTGTAAAGTATTTATACGATCATTCTAGCAAGTGTGTCATCCCAAAGCTAGCTTCTGTTTACGGTATTTTCCCTGGAGAATTGATTACATTTCTTGAGTTCTTTGAATTTTGATTAATTTGGATTTAAAACTGAGCATCATTAATATTATATTGTATAGCCCTTGGGTCCTGTAATCCTTTGGAGAATAGTGATGTTATTGACTTATCAGGCAATCATCATGCTTAAGTTCAGACCATAAGTTCTGTCTTGCCTTCAGCCTCCTGAGTAGCTGGGATGCAGGCATGTGCCACTACGCCAAGCCTTCTGTGAACAGTGGCTCAAATTTTAGCTCAGCTCTCAAAGACTTTGATATACTGGTCCAAGTCTGTTCAACACATTTCAAAACTCAAGAAAGAACTTAAGATTTGTGTAAGTCCATGAATAGTATTAGGAGATCGCCTTCTCTGACTCTCTTCCCATTTGAATTCTCCATCCACCTACGCTGAGGAGGTTCTTTTCCTAATTTACCTAACCACAAAGACTGGGTTTCTATCAGAATACATCACTTGTGCTACTTTGCCACTCAGATATCAGGCCCCACCCTTAAGGTAAATGTCATGAAAGAGAGAGAATGAAAAAAGAAACTTCAGTCCTGTGCAAGTTGTTGTGAATTGCCTCTCCGTAATCAATGTACTTTTGTTCAATTTTCAGAGATGTTTTGATAAATGCTTTTGTATTTAGTTCAGGTTTTGTGTAATTAGTGAGAAGTAGGATCAGGCTACCATGCTGGAACTAGCACTTCTATATTAATAATTTTTATTAAACTCAGAACTGATTTCATGTCCTTTTTTCATAACTCCAGTAATTTTTGATAGTTTTCTTGTATTCTGGTATACCAAGATGTGTCAAGCTTATCTTATAATTTTTCCTCTCCTGATCTGGATTCAAGAAACCCTGGGTTCTTTAAAGAAATATGTCATTAGAAAAACACTATATATGTATTAGGGGTACTTGTACAAACTACATAGGCTATTGCTTTCAGGTATTTTCAGTTATTAGAGCTAAGAAACTGTTTCCTAGTGACTATAAACTGTGAGTTTATATTTTCAACTTTAAGTTTGGATTGCAAAATTTTAACTGAACTTCATTTTTATATCTTTTTGTCTTACACCAAAATATGGATTTGTAATTAGATTTGTTTATTTATTATTATGATTATTATTTGAGACAGAGTCTCATTCTGTTGCCCAGGCTGGAATGCAATGGCACAATCTCGGCTTACTGCAACCTCCACCTCCTGTGTTGAAGCAATTCTCCTGCCTCAGCCTCCTGAGTAGCTGGGATGCAGACATGTGCCACTATGCCAAGCTAATTTGCATACATTCAGTAAAAATGGGATTTCACCGTTTTGGCCAGGCTGGTCTCGAACTCCGGACCTCAGGCAATCCACCCGCCTCAGCCTCCCAAATTGCTGAGATTACAGGTGTAAGCCACTGCACCCAGCCTGTAATTAGATTTAATATTTACTTATTTAGTTTATTTTACAATGTGCATACATTATTATTAGTTAAAATATATTACTAAAAGTGATTTAACATTTCTTTGCAGTTTTAAAAATACTTTTAATGTATTCAACTAAGAATGAAAAATCAAAATATGTTTGAAATCATTTGAAAACGAATGAACTCAAAAAGGTTGCAGGAAATGATTAACATACAAAATCAACTATGTATCTAGGTACTAAAAGTGAACTATCTACAAAAAAAAGAGCCCAAAACAATTCTCTTTATCAATGACATCAAAATGAATAAAATACTTGGGAATACATTTAACAAAAGAAGTGCAAGATTTTTACACTGAAAACTACAAAGCATCATTGAAATATTAAAGAAGACATAAATAAGTAGACATTCCATGTTCATGGATTGGAAGGCTTATAATTGTTAAGATGTCAAAACTTCCATATTGATATGCAGATTCAATGTAATCCATACCAAAATTCCTGCTGACTTTGTTGCATAAATTGACATGTTGATCTTAAAATTCATATGGAAAGGCAAAAAACACAGAATAACCAAAAAATCTTGAAAAAAGGATAACAATGTTGGAGGACTCACACTTCTTGATTTCAAACCTTAGTGCAAAGCCACATTAATTAGATTCTCTCCTCATTTGAATTATTCACCCACTTACCCTGAGTGGCTTCTTTTCCTGATTTCTCTAACCACAAAGACTGAGTTTCTATAAGAATTCATCGCTTGTGCCACTTTGCCACTCAGGTATCAGGCCCCACCCTTAAGGTAAATGTTATGAAAGAGAGAATGAAAAAAGGAACTTCAACCCTTTGTTGTCACTTCTTCAAGTTGTGAATTCCCTCTGTAATCAATCTACTTTTCTTAAATTTTCAGAGATTTTTGATAAATGTTTTTGTATTTGGTTTTGTATTTATGCGTTAGTATAAAAATAGACATACAGGTCAGTGAAATAAAATTGAGAGTTCAAAAAATAAATCTTCACATTTAGGTTAATTGCTATTCAATAAGGGGAAAAAAAACCACCTTTCCAACAATCATACTGGGATATCTGTATATCCAGATGAAAAAAATAGTTGGACTTGTACTTTCTCCACATTTTATTAAAAAACAACTCAAAATGGATTCAAGACCTAAATGTTAGAACTAAAACTGTAGAACTCTTGGAATAAAACAAGGCTGTAAATCTTTGTGAGTTTGTATTAAGTAGTGGTTTATTAGCTATGACACCAAAACTACAAGCAATAAAAATAAATAAATAACATTCAAATTACACACTTACTTTTGTGCTTCAAAGGACACCATCCAGAATGTAAAAAGAGAAACCACAGAATGGGAAAAAATATTTGCAAATCATGTACCTGACAAATGTATAGTATTCAGAAAATCCAAAGAAATTTTATAACTCAGCACTTAAAATACAAAGTGGCTAAAGGATTTGAATGTGTATTTATCCAAATACAATTAAATGCCCCCAAAACACATAAGAAGATATTTCATATCATGTTTCCAATATCAAATGGAAACATACATTTTCACACAAAAATTGTATGTGAATTTCATAGCAGCATTATTAATAATAACCAAAAAGTAGGAATAATCTAAAAATCTATTAGTAGATGAGTGAAAAAATAAAATGTGATATATCCATATAGTGAAATATTATTAAACCATAAAAATGAATAAAGTGGTGATACATGCTACAACATGGATGAACCTTGGAAAATGTTAGGATAAGTGAAATAAGTCAGACAAAAGGCCACATTTAGTAAGGTTCCATTTATATGAAATGTCCAGAATAGGCAAATACCTAGAGACAGAATTAGTGATTTCCAGAGCAGGACCAGAAAATGACAGAGATTGACTACTAATAGGTACAGAGTTTCTTTTTGGAATAATGAAAATGGTCCTGAATATTTAGTGGTGATGGTTTCACACAATAAAAATTTAGTTATAAATAAGAGCAACAAAAACAAACAAAAGAACTAGTTATAGTCACAATTTATAGATGATACAAACAAATAGAAAAGCACCCCATGCTCATAAATCAGAATTAATATTGTTAAAATAACCATACTGCCCAAAGCGATCTATAGATTTGATGTAATTTCAATCAAAATACCAACGTCATTTTTCACAGGTTTAGAAAAAATAATCCTAAAATTCATATGGAACCAAAGGAAGAGCCTGAATAACTAAAGCAATCCTAGTCAAGAAGAACAAAGCTGGAGGCAACACATTACCTGACTCCAAATGATATTACAAGGCTATAGTAACCAAAACAGCATGGTGCTAGTATGGAAATAGGCACATAGATCAATGGAACAAAATAGAGAACCTAGAAATAAGCCCAGATATTTATAGCCAACTGATCTTTAACAAAGCCAACAAGAACACACAGTGGGGAAAAGAATACCTATTTAAATAAATGATGCTGGGAAAATTGAATTGCCATATGCTGAAGAATAAAACTGAACCTCTTTCTCTCACTGCATACAAAATAAACCCAAAATGATTCAAGACTTAAATGTAAGACCCAAAACTATAAAAATACTAGATGAAATCATAGAGAAAACTCTTCTGAACATTAGTCTAGAAAAAGAACCTATGACTAAGACCTTAAAAGCACAAGCAAAACACAAAAATAGAAAAATAGGACTTGGTTAAGCTAAAAAGCTTATGCATAGCAAAAGAAATAACAGAGTGAAGAGACACCTGCAGAATGAGAGAAAATATTTGCAAACTATTCATCTAATATCTAGAATTTACAAGTAGCTCTAGCAAATCAACAACAACAAAAACCAAATAATCCCATTAAAAAGTGGGCAAAGTGACTTCAAAATACACTACAAGGCTACAGTAACTAAAACAGCATGATACTGGTACAAAAATACCAATGGAACAGGTTAGAGAACCCAGAAATAAAGCTGCCCACCTACAACTATCTGATTTTCAACACAGTCAACATTAACAAGAAATGGGGAAAGGACTTATTATTTAATAAATGGTGCAAGGATAACTTGCTAGCCATATGCAGAAGATTAAAATGGAGCCTCTACCTTTCACCATATACAAAAATCACCTCGAGATGTATCAAAGACTTAAATGTGAAATCTAAAACTAGAAAAACCTTAGAAGAAAACCTAAGAAATACCATTCTGG
Source organism: Piliocolobus tephrosceles (assembly GCF_002776525.5). Lineage (NCBI taxonomy): Eukaryota > Metazoa > Chordata > Mammalia > Primates > Cercopithecidae > Piliocolobus > Piliocolobus tephrosceles. Next base: position 55,387,178 of record NC_045442.1, on the reverse strand, counting down.
ACATTGACTCTAGCAAATACTTCATCACAAAAATGCCAAAAATAATTGCGACAATAAAAAGTTGACAAATGGGACCTAATTGAACTATAGAGCTTCCACCCACCAAAAGAAACTATCAACAGAGTATACAGACAACCTACAGAATGGGAGAAAACATTTGCAAGTTATGTCTCTGACAAAGGTCTAATATCCAGAATCTATAAGGAACTTAGGCAAATCAACAAGCAAAAACCAAACAACCTCATTTAAAAATTGACAAAAGACATAAACAGACACTTCTCAAAAGAAGACACAAAAATGGCCAACAAGCATATGAAAAAAAAGCTCAATATCACCAATCATTAGGAGAAATACAAATCAAAACCGCAATGAGATACCATCTCACACCAATCAGAATGGCTATTATTAAGAAGTAAAAAAATAATGAATGCTTACAAGATTGCAGAGAAGAGGGAATGCTTATATATTGATGGTTGGAATGTAAACTAGTTCAGCCACTGTGGAAAGCAGTCTGGAGATTTCTCAAATAACTTAAAATAGAACTACCATTTGACCCAGCAATCCCTATTGTGTATATAACCAAAAGAATGTAAATCATCCTACCATAGAGACATATGCATGTATGTGTTCATTGCAGCTTGACTCACAATAACAAAGACATGGAGTCAACCTAGATGCCCACATCAATAGTGAACTGGATAAATAAAATGTGGTACATATATACCACAGAATACTACATAGCCACAGAAAAAGAACAAAATCATATCCTTTGTAGTAACATGGATGGTATTGGAGTTCATCATACTAAGTGAGTTAATGCAGGAACAGAAAACCAAATGCTGCATGTTTTCACCTACAAGTGGGAGCTAAACATTGAGTACACATGGACTCAAAGAATGAAACAACAGACATCAGTACCTACTTGAGGGTGGAGAGTGGGAGGAGAATGAAGATTGAAAAACTACCCATTGGGATATTATGCTGATTATTTGGGTGAAAAAAATTCTCTGTGCATCAAACCCCCATGATGTACAACTTATTCATGTAACAAACATGCACATGTAACCCTTAAACCTAAAATAAAAGTTGCAAAGAAAAAAACTAAATAAAAAATTAAAAGTGGGCAAAAGACATGAACAGACATTTTTCAAAAGAAAGCATACAAATGGCCAACAGATATATGAAATAATGCTCAACAACACTAATAACCAGAGAGATGCAAATTAAAACCACAATGAGATATCATCTTACATTAATCAGAATTACTATTATTTAAAAAGTCAAAAACTAACAGATGTTGGTAAGGATGTAGAGAAAAGGGAACTTATACACTGTTGGTGTAAATGTAAATTACCACAGTATGGAAATTTCTCAAAGAAGTATAAGTAGAATTATCATCTGATACAGCAATTCTACTATCTACTACTTGGTGTCTACCCAAAGGAAAAGAAATCAATATATCAAAAAGATACTTGCATTCTTATATTTGTTACAGCACTATTCACAATAGCAAATATATGGAATCATCCTAAGTGTCCTTGAACAGAAGACTGAATAAAGAAAATGTGACATATAAACACAATGAAATACTATTCAGCCATAACAATGAATAAAGGTATATCTTTTGCAGCAACATGGATGGAACTGGAGGTCATTATAAATGAAACAAGCCAGACAGAGAAAGACAACTATCACATGTTCTCACTCATAAGTAGGTGCTAAAAAATGTTTATATAAGTATGTAGAAGTGGAATGATAGAAAACGGAGACAAGGAAGGGTGAGGGAGTGGGAGGGGGTGGAGAATAAGAAATTACTTAATGGGTATAATGTATGTGATTCAGGTAATAGATTCCTTAAAAGCCAGGATGTGACCATTATGCAATCTATACATGTAACAAAATTGCACTTATACCCCATCAATTTATATAAATAAAAAATTATGGGACATTGAGTATAGTACTCAAAAGAATATTGCTTCAGTAGTAAGGGACAATTAGTTGTGAAATAAACACTTCTCTGATCCCTGCCTAACAAATGTTAAAAGCAAGACCCAAAATTTGCCAACAGTTTCTAAGTAAATTAACTGCATCTCAGAACAGAGCTCATTTATTTTTATTGGAATAAAAAAAATCAAGCACACAACAAGGTAAAATTTACAATGTCTGGCATATAATAAAAACAAGCATGAAAATAAGGAGAAAACAAGCAATAAAATACAATGCATAATGAAGGAAAAAAATCAGTGGAAACTGACACAGATGTTAGAATTCATAGACAAGGACCGTAAAATATTTACTACAAATATATTTAATATGTTCAAAAAAGTAAGTAGAAGCATGGAAGATTTTTAAATATTTGAAATTCTAGGGATAAAACTCCAATAATGGAGACAAAAAATACACTGATGGGGTTTAGGGCAGATTAAAAGGGTTATTTGAGTCTAGGAAAGACATATGTTTGAAAGAAGAACACAGTTACTCTCATCTCCCCTGCCTCTCCAGCAACGTGATGTGGTTTTGGAACATTGGGATTACGTCACAACTGAAGAACTCTGAACTTGGGGACCTTGAATGTTCTATAAAAGGTAGTAAACCTTCCTGATATTTACCCAAAAAGAAGAAATTGTCTGTACTATTTTGGACAGATAACAAATCTGCCCTTTGCTCTGAAGAGAGACACTGTCTCTATTTCCCAAGGCTATTGACTATACAAACATCCTTGAAAATATAGATGCCTTTCTGAACAAAGATGCCTTTTCTGATAAGATATCCAGAAATGTGCAGCACCCAAGGTGGCCGAATAGGAACAGCTCTAGCCTCCAGCTACCAGCGTGAGCGACACAGAAGACGGGTGATTTCTGCATTTTCAACTGAGGTACTGGGTTCATCTCACTGGGGTGTCGGACAGTTGGCGCTGGTCTGCGGGTGCAGCCCAACCAGTGAGAGCTGAAGCAGGGCGAGGCATCGTGGCACCTGGGAAGCATAAGGGGGAAGGGAATTCCTTTTCCTAGCCAAAGGAAATTGAGTCACACAACACCTGGAAAATTGGGTAACTCCCACCCTAATACTGCACTTTACCAAGGGTCTTAGCAAACAGCACACGAGAGGAGATTATATCCCACACTTGGCCCAGAGGGTCCCATGCCCACAGAGCCTCCCTCATTGCTAGCACAGCAGTCGGAGATCTAACTGCAAGGTGGCAGCAAGGCTGGGGGAGGGGTGCCCACCATTGCTGAGGCTTAAGTAGGTAAACAAAACTGCTGGGAAGCTGGAATTGGGTGGAGCCCACCACAACTCAAGGAGGCTGGCCTGCCTCTGTAGACTCCTCCTCTGGGGACAGGGCATAGCTAAACAAAAAGTAGCAGAAACCTCGACAGAGGTAAATGCCCCTGTCTGACAGCTTTGAAGAGAGCAGTAGATCTCCCAGCACGGAGGTTGAGATCTGAGAACGAACAGACTGCCTGCTCAAGTGGGTCCCTGACCCTTGAGTAGCCTAACTGGGAGACATCCCCCACTAGGTGCAGACTGACACCTCACACCTCACACGGTGGGGTACACCCCTGAGATGAAGCTTCCAGAGCAAGAATCAGACAGCAACACTCACTGTTCAGCAATATTCTATCTTCTGCAGCCTCCGTTGCTGATACCCAGGCAAACAGGGTCTGGAGTGGACCCCAAGCAAACTCCAGCAGACCTACAGCTGAGGGTCCTGACCGTTAGAAGGAAAACTAACAAACAGAAAGGACACCCACACCAAAACCCCATCACTACATCACCATCATCAAAGACCAAAGGCAGATAAAACCACAAAGATGGGGAAAAAGCAATGCAGAAAAGCTGGATATTAAAAAAATCAGAGCTCATCTCCCCCTCCAAAGGAATGCAGCTCATCACCAGCAACGGAACAAAGCTGGACGTAGAATGACTTTCACGAATTGAAAGAAGAAGGCTTCAGTCAATCAAACTTCTCAGAGCTAAAGGAGGAACTATGTAACCAGTGCAAAGAAACTAAAAACCTTGAAAAAAGAATGATGAGTGGATAAGTAGAATAATCAATGCAGAGATAACCTTAAAAGAACTGACAGAGATGAAAACCATAACACGAGAACTATGTGACAAATGCACAAGCTTCAGTAACTGACTCAATCAACTGGAAGAAAGAGTATCAGCGATTGAAGATCAAATGAATGAAATGAAGTGAAAATAGAAGTGTAGAGAAAAAAATAGTAAAAAAAAATGAATAAAGCCTCCAAGAAATATGGGATTATGTGAAAAGACCAAATCTACATCTGATTGGTGTGCCTGAAAATGACAGGGAAAATGGAACCAAGTTGGAAAACACTCTGCAGGATATCATCCTGGAGAACTTCCCCAACCTAGAAAGGCAGGCCAACATTCAAATTCAGGAAATACAGAGAACACCACAAAGATACTCCTTGAGAAGAGCAACTCCAAGACACACAATTGTCAGATTCACCAAAGTTGAAATGAAGGAAAAAATGTTAAGGGCAACCAGAGAGAAAGGTCATGTTACACACAAAGGGAAGCCCACCAGACTAACAGCAGATCTCTCGGAAGAAACTCTCCAAGTCAGAAGAGAATGTGGGCCAGTATTCAACATTCTTAAAAAAAGAATTTTCAACCCAGAATTTTATATCCAACCAAACTAAGTTTCATAAGTGAAGGAGAAATAAAATCCTTTACAGACAAGCAAAGGCTTAGAGATTTTATCACCACTAGGTCTGCCCTACAAGAGATCCTGAAGGAAGCACTAAACATGGAAAGGAACAACAGGTACCAGCTATTGCAAAAACATGTCAAAATGTAAAGTCCATCGATGCTTGGAAGAAACTACATCAACTAGTGAGCAAAATAACCAGCTAATATCATAATCACAGGGTCAAGTTCATACATAACAATATTAACCTAAAATGTAAATGGACTAAATGGTCCAATTAAAAGACACAGACTGAAAAATTGGATAGAGTCAAGACCCATCAGTTTGCTGTATTCAGGAGACCCGTCTCACATACAGAGAGACTCACATAGGCTCAAAATAAAGGGATGGAGGAAGATCTACCAAGCAAAGGGAAAACAAAAAAAAAGCAGGGGTTGCAATCCTAGTCTCTGATAAAACAGACTTTAAACCATCAAAGATCAAAAGACACAAAGAAGGCCATTACATAATGGTAAAGGGTTCAATTCATCAGGAAGAGCTAACTATCCTAAATATATATGCACCCAATACAGGAGCACCCAGATTCATAAAGCAAGTCCTTAGAGACTTACAAAGAGACTTAGACTACCATACAATAATAATGGGAGACTTTAACACCCCACTGTCAACATAAGAGAGATCAACGAGACAGAAAGTTAACAAGGATATCCAGGAATTGAACTCAACTCTGCACCAAGCAGACCTAATAGACATCTACAGAACTCTCCATCCCAAATCAACAGAATATACATCCTTCTCAGTACCACATCACACTTATTCCAAAATTGACCACATAGTTGGAAGTAAAGCACTCCTCAGCAAATGTAAAAGAAGAGAAATTGTAACAAACTGTCTCTCAGACCACAGTGCAATCAAACTAGGACTCAGGACTAAGAAACTCAATCAAAACCACTCAACTACATGGAAACTGAAAAACCTGCTCCTGAATGACTACTGGGTACATACCAAAATGAAGGCAGAAATAAAGATGTCCTTTGAAACCAATGAGAACAAAGATACAACATACCAGAATCTCTGGGACACATTTAAAGCAGTGTGTAGAGGGAAATTTATAGCACTAAATGCCCACAAGAGAAAGCAGGAAAGATCTAAAATTGACACCCTAACATCACAATTAAAAGAACTAGAGAAGCAAGAGCAAACACATTCAAAAGCTAGCAGAAGACAAGAAATAACTAAGATCAGAGCAGAACTGAAGGAGATAGAGACACAAAAAACCCTCCAAAAAAATCAATGAATCCAGGAGCTGGTTTTTTGAAAAGATCAACAAAATTGATAGACTGCTAGGAAGACTAATAAAGAAGAAAGGAATGAAGAATCAAATAGACACAATAAAAAATGATAAAGGAGATATCACCATCGACCCCACAGAAATACAAGTTACCATCAGAGAATACTATAAACACCTCTATGCAAATAAACTAGAAAACCCAGAAGAAATGGATAATTTCCTGGACACTTACAGTCTCCCAAGACTAAACCAGGAAGAAGTTGAATCCTTGAATAGACCAATAGCAGGCTCTGAAATTTAGGCAATAATTAATAGCCTACCAACCAAAAAAAGTCCAGGACTAGACAGATTCACATCTGAATTCTACCAGAGGTACAAAGAGGAGTTGATACCATTCCTTCTGAAATGATTCCAATCAATAGAAAAAGAGGGAATCCTCCCTAACTCATTTTACGAGGCCAACATCATCCTGATACCAAAGCCTGACAGAGATACAAAAAAAAAGAGAGAATTTTAGACCAATATCCCTGATGAACATCGATGCAAAAATCCTCAATAAAATACTGGCAAACCGGATTCAGCAGCACATCAAAAAGCTTATCCACCATGATCAAGTGGGCTTCATCACGGGGATGCAAGGCTGGTTCAACATACGCAAATCAATCAACGTAATCCAGCATATAAACAGAACCAAAGACAAGAACCACATGATTATCTCAATAGATGCAGAAAAGGACTTTGACAAAATTCAGCAGTCGTTCATGCTAAAAACTCTCAATAAATTCGGTATTTATGGAACATATCTCAAAATAATAAGAGCTATTTATGACAAACCCACAGCCAATATCATACTGAATGGGCAAAAACTAGAAGCATTCCCTGTGAAATCTGGCACAAGACAGGGATGCCCTCTCTCACCACTCTTATTCAACATAGTGTTGGAAGTTCTGGCTAGGGCAATCAGGCAAGAGAAAGAAATAAAGGGTATTCAGTTAGGAAAAGAAGAAGTCAAATTGTCCTTGCTTGCAGATGACATGATTGTATATTTAGAAAACCCCATCATCTCAGCCCAAAATCTTGTTAAGCTGATAAGCAGCTTCAGCAAAGTCTCAGGATACAAAATCAATGTGCAAAAATCACAAGCATTCTTATACACCAATAACAGACAAACAGAGAGCCAAATCATGAATGAACTCCCATTCACAATTACTTCAAAGAGAATAAAATACCTAGGAATCCAACTTACAAGGGATGTAAAGGACCTCTTCAAGGAGAACTACAAACCACTGCTCAGTGAAATAAAAGAGAACACAAACAAATGGAAGAACATACCATGCTCATGGATAGGAAGAATCAATATTGTGAAAATGACCATACTGCCCCAGGTAATTTATAGATTCAATGCTATCCCCATTAAGCTACCAATGACTTTCTTCACAGAATTGGAAAAAACTGCTTTAAAGTTCATATGGAACCAAAAGACCCTGCATTGCCAAGACAATCCTAGGCCAAAAGAACAAAGCTGGAGGCATCACGCTACCTGACTTCAAACTATACTACAAGGCTACAGTCACCAAAATAGCATGATACTGGTACCAAAACAGAGATGTAGACCAATGGAACAGAACAGAGCCCTCAGAAATAATACCACACATCTACAGTCATCTGATCTTTGACAAATCTGACAAAAACAAGAAATGGGGAAAGGATTCCCTATTTAATAAATGGTGCTGGGAAAATTGGCTAGCCATAAGTAGAAAGCTGAAACTGGATCCTTTCCTTACTCCTTATACGAAAATTAATTCAAGATGGATTAGAGACTTAAATGTTAGAACTAAAACCATAAAAACCCTAGACGAAAACCTAGATAATACCATTCAGGACATAGGCATGGGCAAGGACTTCATGTCTAAAACACCAAAAGCAACGGCAACAGAAGCCAAAATTGACAAATGGGATCTAATTAAACTAAAGAGCTTCTGCACAGCAAAAGAAACTACCATCAGAGTGAACAGGCAACCTACAGAATGGGAGAAAATTTTTGCAATCTACTCATCTGACAAAGGGCTAATATCCAGAACCTATAAAGAACTCAAACAAATTTACGAGAGAAAAACAAACAACCCCATCAAAAAGTGGGCAAAGGATATGAACAGACACTTTACAAAAGAAGACATTTATGCAGCCAACAAACACATGAAAAAATGCTCATCATCACTCGCCATCAGAGAAATGCAAATCAAAACCACAATGAGATACCATCTCACACCAGTTAGAATGGCAATCATTAAAAAATCAGGAAACAACAGGTGTTGGAGAGGATGTGGAGAAATAGGAACACTCTTACACTGTTGGTGGGACTGTAATCTAGTTCAACCATTGTGGAAAACAGTGTGGTGATTCCTCAAGGATCTAGAACTAGACATACCGTTTGACCCAGCCATCCCATTACTGGGGATATACCAAAGGATAATAAGTCATGCTGCTATAAAGACACAGGCACATGTATGTTTACTGCAGCACTATTCACGATAGCAAAGACTTGGAATCAACCCAAATGTCCATCAGTGACAGACTGGATTAAGAAAATGTGGCACATATACACCATGGAATACTATGCAGCCATAAAAAAGGATGAGTTCATGTCTTTCGTAGGGACATGGATGCAGCTGGAAACCATCATTCTCAGCAAACTATCTCAAGAACAGAAAACCAAATACAGCATGTTCTCACTCATAGGTGGGAATTGAACAATGAGATCACTTGGACACAGGAAGCAGAACATCACACACCGGGTCTTATTGTGGGGAGGAGGATGGGGAAGGATAGCATTAGGAGATATACGTAATATAAATGATGAGTTAATGGGTGCAGCACACCAACATGGCACATGTATACATATGTAACAAAACTGCACATTGTGCACATGTACCCTAGAACTTAAAGTATAAAAATAAATAAATAAATAAAGATACCCAGAAATGTGAGAGTCATGGAGAACTGTTTTCCCACAGATAGCTATATGAAAAAAAAGAAAAAAAAAAAGAAAAAACTTTAATCCATACCTTATACTATATGCAGATACTAACTCAAAATGGGTAATAGACCTAGATATTAGATCTAAAACTATAAAGAGTGTAGAAGAAAGCATTTAAGTAAAAAATTCTTAACTATAAAACCAGAACCCCTATTAATAAAAGTTGAGAAGTTAGACTTCATCAAAATTTAAACCTTCTGCTCTTTGCTGCTCTTTGAAAAACACTGATAAGATAATGAAGTGGCAAGCCACAAACTAGGAGAAAATATTTATGTAACATATACTTGATAAAGGATTTCATTCAGAACTTTTAAAAACAGGCAGAAGATTTGAACTTACACTTCACCTTTGAAGATATAAAGACAACATGGGCACAATAAGGCATGTCTGACATCATCAGTCATAGGGAAATACAAATTAAATTCCTAATAAGGTACTGCAATGTTGTTACTAGAATGGCTGAAATTAAAATGACTGACAATAACAAAAGTGTTGTTGAGGAAGTGGAGAAACTGGAACTTTCATACGTTGCTGGTAGGAATGAAAAATGTTATCACTTTGGAAAACAGTTTGACAATTTCTTAAAAAGTTAAATATATATCTATCTTATAATGTATATGATGTAAGCATTTACCTAAGCATGATACTGAATTTTTTTAAACTATAGCTTTCCCCAACTCTAACATTAAATATCCCTTTCAGAAACATAGCCTCTGCTTTTACTGTCTTCTCCTTTTAGAATTCCCTTGAAGAATTATTATCTGTAATACTTGGTTAGCCATATCACATACAGCTCAGTGTCTGAGAGGCATCCTATTTTAAGAGGCACTGTCCCCAAAGGAATTTCAACATTTATGCATCTCTCTCCCAAACAATTAAGTGGGAAAAAGCACAGATCTCACAGTCTAATTTCTTAAAATACCTTGTCTTTTCACTCCTATTCTTTATCATGTTGAGTGTTCTGGGAATGTCTCACTTTCCTAGACTCGAATAACCCCTTTAACCACATCAATCTATCAATGTCATCTCGGTCTTCTCATCATTTCACCCCTCCACAGTTCTATATAATGTATCCCATCACATCAATTACTTCTTCCTCCATTAAAACTGTCTTTATTACTTAAAATAATGCTCATTTGACTTTTGAGTCTTTTACTTCTCAGACGAGTAAGCAAGAAAAAGGTGGTAATTTGCCAGGAGTCAGGGAAGGGGAAACACTGTGAGCTCATTGAACATTAATTTTTATATAATCTCAAGCAAAAGTGTAGAGGAAGATGCCTACAGTGAGTGATTGCATCTTGTTCAAAATAGACTTTAAGACAAAAATTGTTACTAGAGATAAGAACATTTTACAATGGTAAATGGGCCAATCCGTCAAGATGACATAACAATTATAAATATAAAAGTACCTAACAACAGAGCTCCCACATATGTAAAGCAAAGACTGACAGAGTTGAAAAGAGCAACAGATAATTCAATAATAACAGTTGGAGAGGTCGATACCCTGCTTTCAACAACAAATGGAACAACCAGGCAGAAGACCAATAAGGAAACAGAAGACTTGAAAACACCATAAACCAACTACACCTAACAATAGCAGAATATACATTATTCTCAATGCTTATATAACATTCTTCATGATAGATGATATGTTAGACTATAAAACAAATCTAAATAAATTTTTAAGGATTGAAATCTTACAAATTATGTGTTATATTCATAATGGAAAAAATTAGAAATATATAATAGAGAGAAATTGAGAAAATTCAAAAATACATGAAAATTAAATAACACACTCCTAAATAACTAATGGGTCAAAAAAAATCACAAGAGAAGTGAGAAAATACACCGAGATGAATGGAAATGAAAACACAGCACGTAAAAACTTGTAGATACAACTAAAGCAGTTCTTAGAGGGAAATTTACAGCTATAAACACCTATATTATGAAAAAAGAAAGTTTTCAAATCGATAACCTAACCTTGTATCTTAAAAAAAACCTAGAAAAAGAAGAACAACCAGGTAGAAAATAAAGATGCACATAAATAAATAAAATAAAGAGGAGAAAAACAATAGAAAGAATACATGAAATCAAAATTTGGTTCTTTGAAAAGATCAACAAAATTGACAAACATTTAGCTTGATTGAACAAGAAAAAAGGAGAATATGCAAATCACTGTAATAAGAAACGAGAGATAACACATTACTTCTGATCTTAGAGGAATAAATCTAGTGACTGGAGAAATAAAGTTTCCATCTGAATTTTTGAGGCAGATGTAAGGATTGGGGAATTACAGATCAGTGAGTTTGTAAACAGTGACCCACAGTCCAAACTGAGCTGGCAGATGTTTTTCAGCTGACTCACCTAGTGATTTTTCAAATTTTAAAATAAGTTAGTGATATTAACAATCAGGAGATATCACATTGTAAAAGATTTCTGGCTTCTTTACAAAAAACTCTAAAGAATTGGCTGCCTACATTTCTACATAACAATATCAGGCATAGCTGAGAAGCACCATGCCCTTTAGAGGAGCCATGTATTTCCAGTTGTTCACAGCCCCATCAACCCTTGTTGTCTTATATCTGGTCATTTCTCTCATTTACTCAATCTTCTGGCTCTTCTATGAATTATATTTCAATTCCTATTTACAGACCCAGATCTATGACCCATTCATCCCAATATTCACTGTATGAGAAAGCTCATTTTTCTTAATATCAACTTCAAATGTTAGTTTTACAGAATGTCAAACCAAACCTTTTAATTTATCTTACAGATGCATAAGTAATGTAAGATGCAAGAACATAAAATGCTTTACCTAAGGTCACGCTATCAGCTAGTGACAGAGATGGGATTAGATTCCAGTCATGTCTTCCAGTGCTTTTCCTCTGCATTCTGGTAAATTTACATGTATTCCAAATGCTTTTGACAACTGTTTAACAACTTAAACAACTGTTTAAGTATTATCTATACTAATTCTTTGAGCTATGAGTTCCATGTGTGTTAACCTTCATGTAACAATGCCTTCTTTTGTGTTTGTTTGTTTTTTACAGTCGGAATTAAATTTTATTTCACATTGACAGAAACCATGAAAAACATTTACATTTTCCCATGTTACAACACATTTCAATGGAATATTTCTTGTCGTAAATAGTATCTTGCTGATTTGTAGAACTGAAATAACTGTTTATGTTCTTCAAGGTAAAGAAAAATGACATAGTAAATGATTGTTTAACATTTTAAAATACAGACATAAACATATGACTTCATTATTAACATCCTATGTAGTCCATTAATAAATTATTTCTATTATCAATTAGCACCCATTTATAAAGTTGCATTCTTAATATTGTTTTGGTCAGCTGGAATATAGCAGAAAAATTAACACAGTTCAGAAATATCAAGCATACATTTTTGCTACATATTAATCTGTATGGTAACTACACTTTATGTATAGGGTTCTGACTAGCCTTTATTACCCATAAGTTTATTTTCAAATAATTTTTACCAGTAATCTGGAAATTTTGACAATTTAAAATGATTGCTATTTTTATGTTTGCATAAAAAACTAATACAAAAAATAATTTGACTAAAGTGAAAATTTCAAGTAAGTCCACTGGCAGGTGAAAATAAAACAAAAAATTACAATAGATTCCTCATCTTCTACAGTAGTTGGTTTCAAACATGTGTACAAAGTAAACTCTATGCTATGAGGAGATGAAATAATCTTAGAAGTTAGTTTTTAAGATCAGTCTTAAAGATATTTCAGAACATACTAGAATATGATCTAATTATTCTTTCAGTTGTTTACAGAAAAATAAAACCACAGAATTATTCCTGTTAACTGGATTGAAGATCCTAATAGCTAGGTGTAAATTTGGATAAGGTACAGTAATCTGAAATAAGTAGTGCATGAAGTTGTAATGTCTGGTTTCTCTATAAAGCATAAATAGATTTTAAATACCTTATATCTGTGACCCAGAATGTCAAATTATAGCATGTATTGACAATGGCTGTCTATGGCAGACAGGCAATACTTGGTCTGCTATGAAGGACAATAAAGAAAAAACAAACTTTTTTTTTTCTTGAGAGAAAAGAGTATTAAATAGAAATAATATCAGGGAAAATAAAAGCCTGGTCCCAAAATAAAAGGGCCATTAATTGAAGAGAACAATTTTACTCTTTCTTGACAACAAACAGCATTATCCCTATTATTAGGAATAATGTAATATCACCTCATTCTTATTACGTATTACAATCATTATGTATATATGAACACATATATAAAAATACAGACACTGCATGGTGACTAAGCAATTTTGGAATAAATCCATAGACTAAGTCACAGCATGTATAAATTGTTTATATCTTAACTGCTCATTTATACCTGAATAAATTTTCATTCAGCATACTGACAATTTTCAAATGATGTCATAAAAAATCTGGTGGCAGTACTGTATTATTTTGCTGAATTACATTTGAGAAAAAAGAAGCTACCTGCTTCATCTATTTTAATATAGTAGATCCTGGATCTTCTTATAAGAATACATGTATAGAAACTTAAAAGATCATAAATTCCTCATGAGGAGACATTATTTGATCTGTGTCATTGGCATGTATTTGCGAAACATTTTAACATTGCAAAACATTAGAAATTTTAAGACTGGGCATGGGAAAAGGTTTATTCTCTACTACAAAGATGCTGGTGTACTTCTACACAAGGCCTCTTAGTGACATCAATCAATTGGAGGTGGGAGTTTATCAATGAATTGCTTGACATCCATCATTTCCTGTTGACACGAACTATGCATCATACCTTCATAGGTTTTAAAGGTCACATTGGCTGGATTCACCAACGTTTTTAGTTTTTCAACCGTAAGAGAACCAAACATCAGGGGAACTAAAGGGTCAAATCCCCGTGACACTGGAGAATAGAAATATCTCTATTAACACCACCGATACGACCCTGTGGAAAGGAAGCCCGAAGTGGAAGCCAGCAACTGAGTGCAGTGACACCTGCCAGTTTCTGCTGCATGGTAAGGGCAGTATATAAACACAAAGCTCCTCCCTGAGAAAACCCTCCCAAAATAATTCTGTCAGAAGGAATGCCATTCTTCACTTCTTGATCAATCAAAGCTTTTATATTTTCTGCTGCCTGTTTAATCCCAGATTCATCCTCCTGTAAATCTGGTGAAAGCCCAATAATATCAAACCATGAAGGCATAGCCATGTTCATATTTAATGTAACAGGCCTAACAGGCCCAGTATCTCCCAATCCATGCAGGAAAATCACCGCAGCGGTGACCTTCCGGGCGGCGGGCGCGATGGCTGGCAGCGGGGTTGATGTGTTATTGCCACACATACACTGGCTCAGCTCACAGCGCAAGCGAAAGGAAGAGCTGGCGCCCCGCCACGACCCCACCGGGCGCACGCTCCAACAATGCTTTCTTATCAGTTGTCTTAAATTTGACTCTTTCTCATGCATGGTATAAAAATATTTGGATTTAAAAACAAATCCATATTCATCCCTCTCTACGGCTTCTGATTTTATAGGATTTAATCACTTCTCCCTCTGCCTTTGTCTTTTGGGAAAAAGAATCCTAACTTTTCTATAGGGCTTGCCTTATAAGTATTGAGAGGCCAGTTAACTATAGGGTTTTCTGTTTTATTCTTTAGGGAGACTCAAGGGACCTAAGTTCATAAGATTGTTCTCCATATCCTTGGTGCCTCACCTGTAAAGACCACCCCACTTAAAAGGAAGCCCCTTAAGAAGGGCAAGAGGCTCAGTCCAAGAGCTATTGACTATGCCATATCACCCTCCACTGGGCTCCATCTTCACGCCCTGACATTTCTATTCCATGATTTCTCTACAGTTTTCACATTTAGGCCTTTAAACACAATTTTCCTCAATACTCCTTTTTCATATACTATATTTTCTACTTTTACCTTTGTATGTCCTAATTCCTGCTGTTAATCCTTAATCTCTCACATTTATATGGATTTTTGTCTAAAATTTTGTTTCATGGGGTTTTCATCCTTTATCGCTTTTGCTTTCAGGATTTTATTTTTTAATCTCATTGACCACTGGCCTTTTATACTTTATTCTAAACATCATGTATTTTCTTTTATTATTTTCAACTGTTAATCTCTTGTCTTCACCGGGATTTTTATTCTCCCATTTCAGTTTGTACTTTACTCTTTCTTTCCCCCTTATTCTCAGTGTTTTAATGTTACTTTATTTTTAATCTCCTATTCTTCCTTAATTATTAAAAATCAATCACATATTTTTCCTTAATTAATTTTATGTCATGACTGACAAGAAGTGTGATTATAAATGTGGTAGCCACAGGGGGACCTGTGCTAGAAATAATGAGAGGAAGCTTTCCTCTCCTCTTGGTCAATCCTGTCTTTGCAGGGCTCCCCTTAGAAATATCATTGCTCGTCTTTCTACTGTACTGTCAATTTCTTTCTTATGATTTCATAAGAGTATTTAACCTGTATCGATTATGCATTTATTACAGTGGAGTTATTCAGGTCTCTGGGGACCTGAATTTGGGGCATAGAAGTGGTCTCATAGGCCTCATCCAGAATGAAAGTGAAGAAGAAAATTGATTAGCTATAAAACATTCTTTAAATGAAAAATTTCTCACAAAAGGCACCTATGAACTGAGATGATGGTGGTGTATATAGTGGCTTAGGAAAATATTCCAGATTACTTCACTCCCTGGTGACTACATTGTAGAAGCTTCCAGGTTATGTCATCCACACAGCTGATACACAATGTAAATAAAACCTCCTGGACTTATACAACTCTGGAGACCTGCATGTCTAATTTTGGTGTCAGCACCATTTTTGTATCAAGTTAACCTCTCTACTAATCACCATCCTTGGTATGATTTTTTACCCTATGGAAAAATAAACACATTTTAACATGTAGCCATGCTGGCCCACAGTCCGTTACCCATACCCAGACTGCGAGCTTAGGGAGCTGAGAGAAGTGGGGTGAACCAAATCTTTAAAACTCTCTTGTGACGTATTGCTAGCAAAAGCCTGTTTAAAACTTAGCTCCTGATGCCTCAATGGAAAGCTTATCCCTTCCTTTTCTGTCAATGATTTGAGCTTAAAATAGGTCCATCTTCATTGTGTCATGCAAATATGGTACTCATCCAAGTGCCTGCTTCAAAATAAACTTTGGCCAGTTGAGAGGGGAAAATGAGAACATGAAAAGACTATCCAAACCGTTTGCTAAGTCAAATTTAAATATTATTCTAAATTCCTTATCACCTTATAAAAACCCTCAGGTTTAATAAATTGATGTAGGAAAAACTGAGTTTGGATAAAATATTTGGCCATAAGGGCAGCCTATGAGAAGCTGGTATCAGATGTGTGAAGCTAAGATCTTGATGGCTACTTGGCAGGAGGGGTTCAGACTTTTTAGTTTTAGAAATCAAACTCAACACTCCAAACGCTGAGTATCTAAAGATGCTAATCAGCTCTTTCATCGCACAGCTGACCAAACAAGCAAACAAACAGAAAATCTTACAATCCAGATAAAACATCTTAGGAAGATTTCTTTCCAATGAATTTACCTTTATCAAAGTAATGGCAGAATACCATTTGGCCAGACCCAGAATGTGGTTATTTCAGTGTTTTTCAAACTGTGTCCAGAAACATAATCTATAAAGTCCATATGTTTTCTGTGAGAATTTTGAGTATTTTTATTGATTTCAGTTAAAAATTTTTAAAAATAAAATTAAACAAACCTTCAATATAAGCACTGTCTGAATTATCTGAATGACATCCTGAAAACCAAGCATTTCCAAGACAGCTCAGCACCTATACTGGCAATTGTGTTAATGTCCTTGGGTTGGGATATTAAATTGGAAATTTATACTGAAATGCCAAGAAATAGTAGAGTCAGATATAAACAGGATGGGGAGCCAACCACCAAGATGCAGGTTTTCAAATAAAATATTTGAGAATTGGTTATGACTTTTGGATTATTCAACCAGATTGAGAATAGTAAAAAATAGAAAGACTGAAGATTCAGTGGGAATATTTTGAGAGTTTATTTGGAGTAAGCTGTGCTATGTAATATGCACATGCACACATGTGCACATGAGCATGCACACACACAAACACAAACACACAAGATAGAAGTGCTTCTTCCATCACTATGAACACTTTGAGGGATTAAGTCCAGGAAGGCTGTAATAGCTTAGTAGTATTAGGTTTAATACAGCTTAGTATTAAACCATGGATGCAGAGTGAGCTTGTATATAATTCACACCCAAGAGAACCCTGTACATTTTTTTTCTTTATAAAGAACATACATGTTACTCAAGCTGTAAAGTAAAAATGTTTCATTGATTGAAAAGACATCCTTTATACTTTAAAAATAAATATCTGTTACCTTATTATTACACATTTATTTTACCTTATTCATGTAAAATATGTGCTGCTTTTTTGATTGCAACTCTGGGTTTTGGGGGCTGGGAGCCAAATTAAAGAGAAAATAAATGCTGTTTTACTCATCATCACCTGGAGGAGAATGCTTTGAGGACAAACTGAAGCAAGCTCAGTGCTCAGTGCTTTTATCCACTTTTCCTCAGTCTTTGATTCTAGGCACAGATATCAGTTGTGGGTTCAGTTGAAGAGCTTAAAAAAAACTCTTTGTTTCTGATGCATGTACAGACTTAAAATGATTGCAAGTGTGAGAGTTGATCGTTATGTTCTTTTGATTAATCACATAGCAATTTTCATCTCAGGAGTGTGTTCTGTCCATTTTCCTTTTAATTTAAAGCTCCCTGATTTGAAGCTATTTTGGATGAGATAGAGATGCACCTCCTTTCCATAGCATGTAGAAGAATAAACCTTTTTTATATGAAGATGTCATGATTCAGCAGTGCCCTTGATGGATAACCAAACCAGGCCTGTAATTACTGCCAAAAAAGAACAGATTCAGGTCAAATATTTTAATATTAAGATTGGGCACAGTGGCTCATGTTATAATGCCAGTGCTTTGGGAGGCTGAGGTGGGAGGATTGCTTGAGGCCAGGAGTTTGAGACCAGCCTGGGCAACATGGTGGGACCCAGTCTCTACAAAAAAATTAAAAATTAGCTAGGTGTGGTGGCCCATGCCTGTAGTCCTCGCTACTTGGGAGGCTGAGGCAGGAGGGTCTCTTAGACCCAGGAGTTTGAGGTTACAGTGAGCTATGATTGTGCCACTGCCCTCCAGCCTTGGAGACAGAGCAAGACCCTGCCACACACATACAAACAACATTTTAATATCAAAGATACTATTCTGGAAGAATGAGATTTGCCCTAGCATTTAATTGTGTTGTAACCAATACTTCTACATGGCCAGTTTTAATTTACCAATTATGTCGTATCATATTTTGCAATGGATCGATTTTGGAGGGTAGATCAGAGTGCACAGTTTAAATATTCTCTGGCTTTCCTGACAGTTATATTTTTAATGGCACTGGTGGGCATCTGATGCTTTACAGGTTTTCCAGTATAAAACTGTTTTCGCTATAATTGGTGGTATGGAGCAGAGGCTTAACTTACTTTTTCATGTGTGTACTGAATAAGAATCCAAACAACCTCTTGAGGAGCCCCCTGCTGGTGCAAAGGTCTTCTTTCATCTCAGAGGCAAGAGTGATGCATTCTTGTCAGTCTCCGTGTCTTTCATAAGAGAATATTAGCCCTACTGCCTCTCTGTTGGTTGTTAAAAATCTACATTTCCATATCTAACAAGAAATTTTGAGTAACTATAGCCCAGGGCTTGACAGCAAGTACTTAGGCTATTTATTGCTTTGTTATTCAAGCCCTGCTCCCCTTTTCTGGTAGCAGCAATTGTCTTCCTTAGAAAATCACTGACCCACCCTGTCTGTGGGACTGAATGTTTGTGTCCCCAGCCACCAAGTTCGTATGTTGAAACCTTAATCTCCAGTGTAGCTGTATTCAGAGATGAGGGCTCTAAGGAAGTAATTTAGGTTAGATGAGGTCATAAAGGTCACTCCTGATCTAATAGGATTAGTGTCCTTCTAAGAAGAGGTACAAGAGAGCTTGCTCACTCTGTCTCTCTCTCCACACAGGCAACAAGGAAAGGCTATGTGAGGACACAGCAAGGAGGTGACCATCTGCAGGCCAGGAGGAGAACCCTCCCCAGACACTGAACTGGGGACTGCTAGCCTTCGAAATGTGAGAAATTTCTGTTCAAGCCACCCAGTCTGTGGTATTTTGTGTCAGCCTGAGCTGACTAATACACATTCCTTCCTCCAGCCAAGGTTTTCTTGTGTTCATTTCATTGTATAATGCCCTCTTCCCCTGACCACGGTGTGGCCCTGACTCAAACTAAGCCAATCAGAGTCCCTCTTGAAGATTTTTCAAATTGAGACAAAAAGGAAGAGGGCACAGGGGAAGTTGAAGATGTCATTTTAAGAGTTGCCAGTGGTGAGGACTCAAGCAGGGTCCAAGAAGCCAGTCTGAGAGAATGAAGCTAAAATTCCAAGAGAAGCAGAAATAACACGGAGAGAGGAGAGATTCCTCAGAGACATTTGGTAAGAAGCAAATTGCCTAATGGATATGCAGCCCATTCACTCTCCTATATATCTGCTTTCCCAAAATTGTGCTTCAGAATAGTATCAACGTTCTACATTGGTGCTTAGTATTAGCAGCAACCCCATAACACTGTTATAAATTTTTAAGACTCCTGGAGATGTTGTACATGATATAGTGTCTTTTTTTTAAAGGTGAATAAGGTAAATATATTTCTAGTTGGAGGCTATAAGACTGTTTTTGAGGAAAAACTTCAGTGAAAGGAGCAGAGGATTGGATTTAGACGCTGGATTTCAAGTCAGGCCCTACCACTTAGAAGCAGTGTGAGTGCTCGGCAAAAGTAAGGGCATTTGTGAAGTAAAAGTAAATAATGTGTGTCCTACATATCTCACATTGTTGTTGTCAGCCAATATATGTACAAAGTGCTTGGTAAAGTAGAAACCATAAATAATTGTGATTCATCAGTTCCAATCCTGCTTTTACCATGAATTTCAAGATAACTTTTTCACTGTCTTCTTTTTTCTTGCTGCACAAGAGCTCCAAATATTGCTGTTTGGAGAAATCTGCACCTTAATAAGAGCAGTTGCTTGTGAGAAAAAAAAAGACAAGACTATATGTGAGATGGGTAAGCATTTCTGTTGGCCTGGGGTGATGGCGGTCTTTTATCTGCCATCTAGCTCTAAGCTCTGGGCTCTGAATCCTTTGTGCAGGTAAATACCAAGGTTGGGTTTTGAATGTTTATAGCAGAATAATTTAATTTGACTCACTGTAGGGTTGATTGATTATCAACATGTTGTTCATTCCTATTTTAAGTCTGTTTTGATTCAAACCTTGGATTTCTCTCTTCAGGACTGTATGTGTACATTTGGGGTTAGGGGTGACAGAAGGAGAAAGAAAGATTTTTATGTTTCCTTTTAATAAATACTCATTGAAAAAATTATAGAATATAAAGGAAATAGTGATATAAATTAAAATTTACTCCATAACTCTCCTATACATAAATCCTATTAGCTATGAGTGTCTTTTCTATATACAATTATGTAGTTGAGATTATGCATATATACAATTCTGCATCCTAGCTTTTCAAAATAACATGAGAGCTAGATAATTTCCAAAGGTCATTAGAATTCATTGAAAATATAATTAATGGCTATAAAATAATTCATAATAGATGGAGTATATATAATATCGATTTCTATTTCATTATTACCTTATTTGTAGGTGAATTACAAATTTTTGCTATTATATTAGTTTGGAGCAACAGTAATTTTGGTTTTTGCCATTACTCTTAATGGTGTGATTAATAAAAAATCAGTACTCTTTAAAAAGAACTTCCCATTTATTTGTAGCACTTCTTTTACTAGGTGTGGGGACTCCTCTACTTACAAATAGATTCATCCTGAAGAAAGCATGTAAGTCCATTTGTTCTTAAGTCCAAAGGGACCAGCAAAGGTATTACCATCTGTTCGTGGCAGGCAAAGATAAGAGTTCTTTTTCTTTATCTAGATTTTTAAATTGAAAGTTCATAAGCAGGTGAGCTTTTGTGCTAAATTCTTAGACACTGAGTTTGCTTCTAAACTATTCCGTAGAGCTAACCATTTATCTAATTTTATGTCTTATTTTTATTCAAATAAGATACTATACTGAGTATATAGACATATTTGTTGCAAAAATATAGAAAATATATAAAATTGCAAGAAGAAAGTTAAAACTAACATTATCTATTGCTGTACTATATCTAATCTTTTGGTATATTTTAATCTCAGTGTATATTTGTATTTTCCCCCATATAATTAAATTTAGATTATTTATGCATTTTGTTTGTTTATGGAAGTCATCCTATGAAAATCAAGCCTGGTGGTATGCATTTCACATCTGAGTATATGAGTTACTATGGTCCAGCTCTTACACTGTGTCCTCTCACCTTACCCAGTCCTATGATCTTATGGCAATAATAATCAAGGAGCTGGTGCATGCAGTATGTGTTGTGGTCTGTGGAGAGAGCAGATGTGAGGTCAGACTCCATACTACATCTACTAACTCTGTGACCTTGTGCAAAGTTTAACCTCTGTGAGCCTTAGTTTCTAGACCTAGAAAGCGAAGTCGATAATAACACCTACTTTTCAGGGTTGGTGTGAGTACCAAATGGAACAATGTACATGAAAAGCAAAACGGGACCTATTACCTTTGTTGACTAAGCAGCAAAAGATTTTGTTAAGTGGAAAAAATGGTGAGTAGAGCATGGAAAACAAATGTCAGTGCACTCTTAAACCACAGAAGCATCAAATCCAATATCTGTTTGATTTCAGGAAATGTATTTACATGTTGTAGCATTTTGCTCATCTTTTACACCTTGCCAAATCTATACTAGCTTAGAATCTTGTGAAAAATTTATCTTTGTAAGTAATAGCACTAGATTTACATAATTATACTTTCACTCATTCATTCATTTACTCATTAAATAAAATATTAGTGAGTATCCTATTGTGTGTTAGGTACTGTGCAAAGCCCTAGGAATAAAATATAAGTAAGACATAGAAATTGATCTCAAGGAGCACACAGTCTGGTATGGGAAACAGATGTGTAAGCACAATCTCACGACCACAGTACAAACAACTTACAGAGGGAGCAAAATAAGGAAGAAGTTAATTCTGACTGGTGGTCATAGTGGATGTGGGAGTCATGGGAGATCACACACACACACATGCACCCACACACAGTGGCACTTGAATAACTTGTACATGCAATGAATGAGGAGTGTTTCTTCTCAACTAGGAGGAAAACATATGCAAAGGCCAGAGAAAGCATGCTTGGAGAAGAAAGAAGGAATAATGGGTAAATCCAGGCTAGGGCAAATAAAAAAAGATTTTGTAAGAAATGAGGGAATTTAGTCTGGGATTTGTCGTGGATGTGTATATATCAGTCCAGCAACTTGGAAAATTCTCCTCCCATTCTTAGTTCACATCATTTAAATAGAGCTGACGTTTTCTCCTGCCTTGAGTGCCAATAGATGTGACTTTCATTAATTAAAAACAGAAAAAGTAAATTATTTAATAAAGATATATTGTTGGATTGACAAAGTCTTGCAAAATGAAAAGGTCATGGAGAAAATTAATTAAAGGAACTCCTGGCTTTGACAAAGTTTGAGAAGCACTAACCTATATGATGATGAACATGCCTCCAACTCTAATATTAAATTCAGTGTCATATAAATTAGGAAATATATGTAATCTTGGCAGCCAAAGTGAGATATTTAATTTGTGGAGGAGGAAGCATAAAGTCACACTGACTAGAAAATTAAAACGTTTGCTCTTGTATGAAGGAGTCATAAAAAAATAGGCCAACTCACGTCAACTGTGTGGTCCTCAAAGGTCACATGTTTGTTTTTTGTGTTAATTATTTGAATAAATTAGGTTAGAATAATATTTTTCTCATGATTTCTCTGGGGTCAAGGTATATTTCTTTACCTTTTGCTCAATTTTTGGTAGAGTTGGTTAATAATTAGATATAATTTTATCTAATAATCTAATAAAAGATATAATTTTATCTAATAATTTTATCAATAATTTGGTAGAGCTGGTTAACAGTATAATATGAAATGAAAGAATATATTTCTAGCAAATATCCTGAATTCCCTTAGAGCAGAGTTGGGTATTCCTATAAACCTTGGTTCTAATAATTTCAAAATAGGGAAACTGCCAAATTATGTCAGCTTTTTAGTGTTTTAATGCCATCTCAGGAAAAAAAAAAAAATCAAGTAATAATTTACTGCTACTCTCTTAGCCTTGTCATCCAACTTAAAATGTAAACCCAGCTTCCCATCTCACAACAAGGACAGAACAATGGTGAGAACAATGGCCAAAACAGTACCAACAGCTCCAGTTGTTAATGGAAGAAAGGATTTTGAGGCACAGAGTTCAGGCTACATAGGAATTCCCAGTGAGCTACAATTAAGAGGAAAGAAAATCTGGCCCAGAATGCTTACTTTTCCATTAGTAATAAAAGTATTTATGTCATCATTGTTACTGCTCTTGCCGTAGTTATTAATCTTAAGGTTTCTCAACTATGTGTTGGGAGTGAGAAAATAAATGGAGTGGTTCTTTTTAGGTAGGATTGAATATAGGACTTAGTTCAGAGAAACCATTCCTAATGCCATCAATTTGAAGTTAAGATAAAAGATTTTTCTAGGCATCTCACCAGCAGTGACATGGTAATGGAAGCGTGGTTCTTTTTTTTTAGTTTTATTTTTTTTTGATCCGAGAAAGGTATGAGACTAGAAATAAATGTATAGGTACAAAAACTATTTTGTTAGAGGTTCGGGTGGGAGAAAGAGGTTCTCTGGGTGTCTGAGTCACATTATTTTGCTGATTTCTTTTAAACAGGAAAAAAGGAGACATTTTAACTTGACACAACTCAGTGAAATCAGCTTGATCCAGCTGTCTAAAGCAGCAGAAATGATTGCAGCTGGCTAATCTCTAATTATAGAATCTCTTGCTGGTGATGTAAGTGGCTGAATCTGTGGTTTGACTTCTATGATCCCTGGCTTTATGAAAAACTGGGATTTTTCGATGTTTTTTTCCCTCTGCATAATAAACTAAACAAATTTAAATTAACTCTTGGGGCAAATATAATTAAGAAACTGCAGATGATATTTTTGTTCCTTTTGCTGACCAGAGTATGCCCTAACTGTGACTTTGGATGAAGCTATTAAATGCTGTTTCCATGGGATTCAGTCCAGAGCATTCAGCTCTGACGTTCTAAGGTATTTGGAGAGGCCAAGGTCAACATCAGCAATTTTGAGTTTTAAAGAAAGTTTATTTCTTTAGTGGTTTGTATTTAGAGAAGATTTCAGACAGAATTATTGCATTTCGACTTTACTCTTAACTCTTCATTGATCATCTGCTTTTCTCATTCCCACTCTGTCCACTAACTGATTGTTTTGCAAAGACTGGTTTAATAAGAAACAAGCATCAAGGTTCAATCTAGGTAAGTTATGAATATTAGTCTACCAGTCTGAGGTTTGCTATAACAAAATATCATACACTGGGTGGCTTAAACACAGACATTTATTTCTCACAGTTCTGGAGGCTGGGAAGTCCAAGATGAAGATAGTGGTTGATTCGTTTCTAGTAAAGGCCCTTTTCCCAGCTTGCAAGTGACTTATTTCTTGCTGTGTCCTCACATGGTGGGAAAAGAGAGCTAGCATTCTGGTCTCTTCTTATAGGACCACTACTTTTATCATGAGGACACACCCTCAAGACTTCATCTAAACCTAATTACTTACAAAGGTTCCGCCTCCAAATGCCATCACATTGGTGATTAGGGATTTAACATATACATTTTGGAGGGTTATAAACATTCATTCAGTCCATAACAGGAAAACGTTAGTTAGATTAGGCTTATCAGACTATAATCCTCAACTTGTCACTTTAAGAGAGGAAACAGCACAGATTTGTTTGGTTAAAGGAATCTCAGGCACTCCCACGATGGTTACCACTCAGTGTCCCATAACATCTTTGTGTTTGGTATTACACTATTATAATTAATGTTGGAAATGTTGCTCAAAACACTGAAAAATTTTTTGATAATGAACAGTTAATATGCAGTGTGTTCTCTATATAAATTCATAAACCTGGACTCATAAATTAAAAAGGTTTTCAATTGGTTTTGGAGTAAAAAATTTCAATTACAGGCAAGTCAGGAATTTGATATAATTGGTATGCTCTATTCCCTTAGTATTTTAGCAATACATCATCTGGCTTCATAAAATATACAATTTCTATTTTGAGTTTTAAAATCACCAATTGTTAGATAAATTTAGCCATTCTTTGCCTCCCAAACCAATCTGTTAATGAACAATCATCAATCCTAACTTAGGAAAATATCTTTTTCTTGATCCATTAGAAAGCAGAGACTAAGGCAAGGATTAAAGTGCTGAAACTTTATTTAGGAGGTATACGCCTGGGGATGCTGGGGTG
This sequence comes from Piliocolobus tephrosceles, assembly GCF_002776525.5. Lineage (NCBI taxonomy): Eukaryota > Metazoa > Chordata > Mammalia > Primates > Cercopithecidae > Piliocolobus > Piliocolobus tephrosceles. The sequence continues at coordinate 55,361,634 of NC_045442.1, read as the reverse complement.
AGGAAGAAGGAAGTAGTCATAGAAAGATGCGAAGCTATGTGATATGATGTCTCCATGCTAGCTACCGAGTCCCAATGAGCCATGAAAAGAAATGGCTGGTCATTCAGGAGGCATGCTCACTTAGCATGAAGGATTTCTCCAGAAGGGCTTGGAGGACATGCACCTAAATGTAGCCCATGGAAATGGGAAAGGAGGGCAGAGGTGTCCATCTGGCTTGCCCCTGTTACCTACTTTCCACTGGTCAAGCTTCCCTCTGCAGGGATCGAACTCCCCTACACTTTGCATTGTGCCATCAGACCCCTTGACAGCTTAGGAAGCCACTTTGACATTTGAGTCTTGAGGCACAGGGGTCATTTGGCATGAGGAACATAAGGGCCATGGAGGCCCAAGAATTTAACTCACACTTTCCATCTCAAAGACCTTAGTGATAGCAGCAGTGATGATGTGGTCCAGAAGGCAGATGTTGCCCCGAAAGCAGGGGCAGTCAAGCCAATCCCAGTTAGCATACAAGGTTCAGTCTGACACAAGATACTTCTGCCTAATTTTAAACTTTGTAATATGAGAAATTTAGAAAAATGTAAAAAGATAAGAGAGGTATGAAGTTGAGAATTTTGTAGAGAAATATATCCATTCTGAAACATTTAGGGGAAGAGGATTAGATTAAGTCAGGATTCTCCAGAAAAATAGCACACATACATACACACACATAATGAGATCAATGATAAGGTATTGGTGTGTTTATGAAGGTATTGGTACAATTATGAAGCCTGTTAAGTTCAACATCTGCAGAGTGGGCCATTGGTATGGTACACAAACAGAACTGATATTCCAGTTTGAAGGCCATCAGGCAAAAAGAGCTGATGTTTACAGTTGTCTGAGGGCAGTCTGTGGGAAAAACGTTTCTTACTGTGGGGAGGATCTGAATTTTTGTTGTATTCAGGCCTTCAACTGGATGAGGCCAACCACGTTATATAATCGTAATCTGCTTACTCTACTGATTAAAATGTTAATCTAAATTAATGTTAAAATCTACCAATATAAATGTTAATCTCATCCAAAAACATCTTCATAAAATCATGCAGAACAATTCGTGACCAAATATCTGGGCATCCAGTGGCCCAGTTAAGTTGACGCATAAAATTAAGCATCACAAGGGTTTATCCATCTTGCTAAAAAAATTAGTGTGAAATAGTAGGAAGGTATTAAAGCTAAAGAGGTCTGAGTCTAAACCCAACCTCCACCAGTTACTAACTTTTTGATCCTAGGTAAGTCAATTGGTACGTTTGGGCCTTAGGCTCCTCATCTATAAAATGTGGAGGATTCGCTGTCGAAGGACTTTACGGCTCTAAAATTCACTGACTAATTCATAGCATTCACCTACCAAAAATGTGTTATAAAATGATGAGAAGCCATACTCTACCTAAAATTAAAGCTGAATGAAAGAAATTGATGTAAATTTATAGCAAGATAGATTTATGCCAGACAGACATGTGGAAGAATCTCCTAATTTACTGAAGGGGATGAGGGAGACTGTAAAATGATTAACTGGATAAGATTAGGGAGACAAGGATGCCTCTGCTTTCTGATTCCATATACTTTTTGCTTAAAGCAGGGCCAGTCATTCTGGGATTGTGATTCAAGACACTGTAATTCCTGATGTCATTCTACAGATTGTATATTTTATGTTTAAATGTTTGCTGTTTTAAATATTGTTTGACATTTTAAACACCTGATCTATGAAAAGCTGCTTAAGGTTCAGAAATGAAGCTACTACAAACAATGGAAATGAAGATTTCAGAGAAGGAATTGGGGAGATAGATTTGAAAAGGTCAATTGTTGGAACATCAAGCAAAATGCAATTTGTCCATCCTCTTTAGTTTTTTGTAGCTATATTGTAGGCCCCGTGGTATTTAGTTTACTAATTCTCTTGCTGGGTTTTGTGTGATGATTTTCTTAGCACCTTTTTCTTCTTGCCCCAGTTGCTTTCTATTCCATTGCCTTTGTGTGGGAGTAGATGCGTTAATACACAGAATCTAGCTCTAAATGTACTCTGCTCTTCTAGGCACATACAAAATAAATCTTCTCCGTCTTGGGGCAGTGGCACACATGTATAATCCCAACACTTTGGAAGGCCTAGCTGGGAGGATGGAGGCCAAACTGAGACCAGCAAGAGCCTACCTCTACAAAACATTTTTTTAAAATAGCTGGACCTGGTGGCATATACTTATAGTGCTAGCTATACACGAAGTTGAAATGAGGGGATCACTTGCCCAGGCTTGAGCCTAGGAGGCTACAGTGAGCTATGATGGTGCCACTCCACTGCATTCCAGCCTGGGTGATAGAGCAAGACCCTGTCTCAAAACATAAAAATAAAACAAGTCTTCTCAGATATGTATCATAAGCTCTGAGAGTATGCAACAATTATATTATACTCTGTAGTATATACACATATGAATAAAAATAATTGTTAATATCCCAAGTTGGCTTTTGTTATTCCAATATGAGCATGTATGAGGTTAAGAAGTTTGGCAACTTTGTGTAAAAAATAGTAAACTTGAGAAATAGAATATATTTGATCATTTGGGTACAAAAAGTTACTTTGATTTTTTTTCCAAATATGCCTCGTTAAGGCAATTTAATCTTAGATCAGTCAATTTGCCACCATCCTGTGGGGGAAACCTTTGATGCCCAAACCACATTATCTAGGAACTCCTCTTCCTGTTCATACACATGGTGCATGGAGACTTCTCTCTCCTTAGCTAGTTACTTTCTATTTGGGACTGAAATGACAATGTGTGGCTGCCATATTTCACAATGAATGGAGAAAGTCAGACTAGGGGAGAGAGAAGAGGAGAAGAAAGGAAGAAACAGAATTAGAAAAGGGCAGAGGATGAGGGGAAGGAGGAAGAAGGAAGGGAAGGGCAGAACACAATAGCAAATACTCAGTGAGAACAAATGAGAAATGGAAAAAGAGTACAAGGCAAGTGTTAGTTCACATCCTTGTTACCTTAATCCATAGTAGAGATTGCAAAGTGGTAGTTTATTAGTTAAATCTAGCCTACAGACACATTTAGTTCATTCTACATAGTTTTCCTTTTCGGTTTCAAACTGAGAAATTTTATATGAAAATATCCATATTTCTAGATTTTTGTTTTTAAAGCATAAACTTTGGCAAGCCTTGGCCCACGTTCCCATGTGGCAACAATGGGCTGAGCCTCAGCAATAGGTGTCCCTATTAGATGCAGCACAAACTCTGCCCTATTCATCATAGTCACCACCACTCCCTAATTTCTTCCTCCTCACTGGCTTCACTTGTTCATGACACCTGCCTGGCCTCTTTGGCTTTCTGAGTTAAAGACTATTACAGAAGCCTCTTCTATGGCCTAATCACCTTTAAATATTTATTAGTTCCAATTTACTTGTCATGTCATGGGTGCCAATGAGTAAGTGCTGTTAATGAATGAAGATATTGCTGGAAACAGGCCTGCACCTAGCATATGAGAATCCTGGAGTGAAAGTACAGATATTTAAATGTTATAAAGCAAGTTAACAAACTGTTAAGTAAAAATCTGTTCTATCCTCCTATTGTGGCAAATATATCTTCATTGCAACAAATCTAGAATATCTTTTAAATTATAGTTTTAATAGAATGAAATATGGGAAAATAGCAAAGATGACTGAATTTACTTTTGCATTTATAAGGTTGTTCTTTGAATGGGCTAGTGGTGTTTGTACTAGTAGCAAAACATAAATTATTTTATATTTATCTCATAAGATTTTCATCTCTTGCTTTTACTTTAACCAAATAAATAATTGTATTATTACAATAAAGATTTTTAAATGATTTGTAGTCTATCTCAGCAATGCCAATTTTTTGAATCATTACAGTTTTTAGATAGTTTTTTATTAATTTAATTTCAGAGAAACCTCATTCTCCTAAAACAATAGCAACTGGGATTGTCAAAAAATGCTTAAAGCAATATTTTGATTTGGAAGTAATAATGAATTTTATGTATCATATCAAAGTCATGAATTTACACATCATATTCAAATATTGTAATAGGATTGTATATGGTAAAACATGACTGCAGAAAAAATTACAAAATACTTTAACTTAATTATATATATCCATAACACACAATCCTCAATTTTACTATCTCTTGAGCAATTTTGGACCTATACAGGAATATAAAGAATTCTTATCAGGATTCATGCATGTTATGTCTTTTGATAAAAGATTGTGTGTGTATGCATGTGTGTGTGTTTGAACCACGCAGGTTGACCTACAAAAAATGGGATAGTTTTAAATGGTTCAATCTAATACACATTTTAGAGTTGTATGAATTACTTCATATTGTAAAATACTCCTCAACTGTAAATACCTTACTAATTTGTGAGTACTTCTGAACTATGAATAGGAAAGAAGAGAGGCAAAATGGATATTCAGCCCTCCTGGGAAGCAGTTCGTTATGCAAGAGTTTAGTGCATTCATGCTTTCTGAGAGGAAGGATTGACAAGTTAACTAATTTATCTTTTCTCTTACCCAAGCTGTTCTGTCATTCAAATTCTCCCAGCTCTCTGGAGCAATGTCACACAAACCACCAGGGCATTTGGACACAGTCACCTTTCTTTTCAAGTATATAAGGCAACGATGAGGATAAATGTCTCTCTGAGACAGAGGCGGTGTTAGACACAAGAGTTTTGAGTCACACTCAACCAGTGCTGAGACCAGGTCCTGAAAGACAGCCCCACGATGTGTTTGCTAATGGTCCTTTAAAGCCTGGGGCCCAGCACAGAACCCCTTTTGGGAGCCCATAAGTGACACTGGCTGTCAAAGTCATACTCCTGGAGCATGGTTCTTATCATTGTAGAATCCCATTCAGAAATATTCACCAATGCACAAAATACATCAAACATAGCATTGTGGACCCTAAATGATTGGACTCCAATACAACCTGCTGTTCTGCCCTTCTGTTTTTGACGTTTTGCAAAGTCTCCTCAAGGGCAGAGATTGCAGCTGAAATAATAATGCATTCTAGATGCCAGGCTCCATATGTGCATTTCTTCTTCCTGTCTTTAAAGGCCTGCAAGTTTGTGTATAGTAAATTTTGAAATTTAAAGACATTAAGAAATTAGATGCTAAGAAATTTCTTCAAGATTCTCATGCAGGTATCATTTCAAAAGTGGTGATTTTTCCACCAAGACAGGCTTTTCTCAGAAACATTGACTTTTCCCTCTGCACAGTCCCTCTTTGCCCTGCATTTAGAGCATGCTCAATTAATGTTTGTGGTCTGAATACATTTATATTTTTACCAACCCCGAAGGAGTGAGTGTCAAAAGCCACGATATGTTTTCTTTAAGGCATTTTTTACTTCCTTCAGAAGAGTGGCTCAATTTACTAAAGAGAAACTGACTTTACCCAGCACGCTCCCCATAAAGCCCACATTGAACTTGAACTTGCTAATTCTCTCTGCTCCTGTTATCATGGCTTAGACTGGCTGTTTGCCTAATAAGGCAATGATTTCTGTTTAGAGCTCTTTGAGATTCTGAATAGTCCTCAGCATTTTTTTTTTTTTTTATTCCAGAGCGTCCGACAGTGAATTTTTAGCATGAGAGTTATTTCCTTGGCTTCCTGATAAAGCGAAGAACAGAACAACTGAAAATATAAGACAAAATAGAATGTATGTGAGATTTCTGGTTATTAGAGGTTTTACCTGGTTACGGAGTGTGTTTATAACCTGGATACCACTGGCAACTTTTAAAAATAAACAATAAATTAAACTATTTTAGGGAATAACAAGAACAATGAATGTGAGTGGGGGCCTAGATGACACTGAGAACCCAAACCACATACACCCAAAAAACTTAATGTATACATTAACATAACTTTACTATTTAGCTGCTACACTAATATGACTTTACCCTTCCACTGCCTTCATCAATCTGATTTTACTATTCCAGAGTACTCTTTCCCAGGAAGATATGTGTAAATAAACATCTTGCTTGTTTCAGGAATTTCCCATAAAACCCTCTTAACTGAACATTAAACCCTCCAACAAATAGCACCAAGCCAGTGTTTATGCCTCAAGACGTTTCAAATCACTGACCTCAAAATCCTCACCTTGAAAATCCTCATCTTGTGTTCACAGGTCATAAATTATTTTATCTTGATCCTTACTTAATCCTAGTCATGCTCCCCTTTCATTGAAAGATCCACCTTAAATCAGACTCCAAAACCTTATGTATATGCCAAGTTTGCCATCCTCACTTCAAGAGGGTATTAAAACTCTGGCAAGACAGTTTCATCGTTTATCAGATAGGAATAAACTCAACTTTGTCTTATCAGTTGGCTTTGATGATATTTTAGGGCAGCCCGCAGTTGGCAAAAGAATGGCTAAATGCTGATAATTGTTGAAGCTAGGTGTTAGGCATATGGGGGTTTATAATATTAGTCTCTAGATTTGTGTATGTTGGAAAAGTTTTTTTAAAAACGCTAAAAACTTTGATTTAAAACTTAGCTGGGCTTGAGGCCAAGGAAAGGAGCTGCTGAGTGAGTGATGAGAGCTCAGACAATGTGATAAGTGGACTGGAAAATGTAGCCCTGGCATCAGCTTCCTAAGGCCCATGGCATGGTCTCCTTCAATTTAAGGAGTATGAACATGAAACTCTCCACCCAATTTTTGACAAAATACAGCACAACAAAATCTCTCTGGCCGCTCATGAATAGTGCAAGGCAGACCCCAGTCTACAACACCGTTCTTAGGAGCACATGCAGTCAGTGGGCAGTGTTCATTCCAAAGCTTGGACCATGTGAAGTGAATTCTTTTGCACTGTGTTATTTCTCATGATGGTAGGAAGAAGGTGGATAACACATAGGTAAGACCAAGGGATCCTTACTATATGAAACAGCATAGGAGCCAGGCAGTTTGGAGAATCCCAGGGCCTGATTGGAAATCCAGATATCCATATACCTCCACTGCCTCTTTATTTTATTTTATTATTTGTTACTTTTTATAGAGTGATTCCATTGAACCCCCATTGCTTTTTAACCTCCACACATAATTTGCCTATCACTTCTTTGCTCACAGTCTTTGATACCTCTCAGTTTAGTTTTCTTCTTCTGAGCCTTCTCCCTAATCTCAGTAGGCTCCAAACTCTTCTGCCCCTCCACTTCTACTTATAGACCTTCAGTGATTATAATGGAAGGGAGATGCCATGTTGGTCCCTTCAGCTCCCTCCCATAAAAATAACTTGTGGATGTGGAGTCACACATAGTCAGGTGCCCACAGAAGCCAATTTATCCATAATGTTGCAGAAATTCAAGCCCCTCAGTGGAAAACTGAAGCAAACAGTACTGAAATAGTCCCATGTTATTTGCAAAAATAGAATGCAATTTTTGATTGAATTATTGATGCTTCCTGGAAGTTCATAAGTAGAACTCACAAGCCAATATTCTGTATAATGAGCCAAGGAATGTTTAGTAGTATTGTAAGACCATCAATGGAATGGCCAGTTCTTTACCATTTTCACTGAGTCATTTATTATGTTGATGTTGTCTAGATAGAGTTTTAACTTCAAAGGTTTTTCCCCATATACATAAGCAGTTTTTCCTATTCCCTTCCCTTCCCTTTCCTTTTTCTCCCTCCCTCCCTCCCTCCCTTCCTTTTTTTCCTTTTCATCATGTCACATGGGCCATGTGACTTCATTTTTACATCCCCTCACCTCTGACACCGATTACAGAATTTTAAAGCTGACCAAGTCATTAAAGATGATCTAGTTTAGCTGTCTCATATTTTAGGACACTGAGGTGCAGAAAAGTTTAGCCTCTCACCATGTAAGGTCAAGTGTGCTCATGGTACAGCTGAGGCGGCTTCCAGGCCCAGAACGCTTGGTCTTGTGTATTTCTCCTTATTTTATGCTTCTTTCTAGGCTTTTATGATTTCAGCACTTTATTTATTAGATGAAAACTATCTCTAACAGGTTTTACACATATTAAAATATTTATATTTCTGAATAGGTTGATTCTGAATATTCTATTTTTGCCTAGGAGACTGACCATTTCTGACCGATTTTGTTGCAATCATTTATGTCCTACTGCTTCTAGAACCTGATATTTAACATTTGATTGAAAGTCACAATATCACACATGGATATTTAATGATTTCTTGAGGATTATTAAGACATTAGTTGGTTACTACACAAAGTCAAGCCCAGTGACGACAGGCCCAGCAGTGATCTGAGTTGAATCCTGCACTGAGGGATTGATGCCAAATATAGAAATGCAGCAGCTCCAACTGCTCCAGGGCCCAAGGGAATGATGCTTTCTCTAGTTGTGTGTAAACCACCTACAGGTGAAAAGCAGCTCACAAGGTCCATGAGAGACAGAGCTAACTCATTTTATCAAGAGGGTGATAAGGGCAAATTTTATTTTACAGTAATATGTGCTTAGTAATTAGAAATAGTTGTGGAGTGAGACATTATGTTTTTGGAAATATAAATACATCTGCTGTTTTCAGTATTAGGAAACAGTATTCTTGACCCAACCTTAGCAAAGTATGACTTTGAATTATTTTTCCAGTATGATTGGTAGCTGGTATATTTCACTAAGTTTTGTTAACTCAAATTTGTGAACCCATTAAGGAAAGAGCTGGGGGAAAGTGAGAAAGGCAGAAGGCAGAAGGGAAGACAAGCCTATAAGTTTTTTTTTTTCTATTGCTACTGAGCAAAACAAACTTCAAAATTACTTCATATTTAGATTTTATCCAGCTTTTATGTAGCTAATACTGGCTTCTTTGGTGATATTCTCTAAGCTATGAGTTTTTAATCTTTTTTTTTCTTCTCCAAGTCATACAAGATGGATGATGGCTGGGTGTGAAACTTTTCCATCAGTACGCCAGAGTTATGAGCAGTTCCCAGTGGAAGAGTTGCAACAACTACACCCCTTAATATCCACTGAGGAACGCAGTTAGGAATGCATGTGAGGGAGAGTCATGCTCTTGTAGAGAAAAAACATAGATCTGCTCTAATTTATTATTTAGATATAGAATTATTCACAAATGCTAATATTTGACAAATGACTTGTAAGTTATAATACACCTTTGAGCTAATCATGGCATGCCAGGGTACTGAAATAACACCATGGGATACTGTTGCTTGAATTAGTCAAATTAAGTAGTCAGACTTTTAAATTCTTGGGGATACCAGAAATTTGGCACTTGTCTTAATAACTATTTCTTCCATCCACTCATCTGTCTGTACATACTTCCATACATGTACAGTCATGGGCCACATAATGATATTTTGGTCAATGTCAGACCATGTAAATAATGGTGGTTCCATAAGATTATAATGGAGCTGAAAAATTCCTATTGCCTAGTGACATCACATTGCAACACATCGCTCGTATGTTTTTGGTGATGTTGGTGTAAACAAGCCTACTGCGTTGCTAGTCATATAAAAGTATAGCACATATGCTAATGTACAGTAAATAACTGTTACTGGTTTATGTATTTACTATACTTTCAATCGTTGTTTCAGAGTGTACTCCTTCTACTTATCAAAAAAAAAAAAGGTAACTGCAAAAAAGCTTCAGGCAGGTCCTTCAGGAGGCATTCCATATGAAGGAATTGTTATAAGAGATGACAGCTCCATGCATGTCCTTGCACCTGAAAATTTTCCAGTAGGACAAGATGTGGAGGTGGAAGACAGTGTATTGATGATCCAGACGCAGCATAGGCCTAGGCTACTGCTTGTGTTTGTGCCTTAGCTTTTAACAAAACTGTTTAAAACAAAAAACACTAAAATTTTAAATAGAAAAAGCTTATGGAATAACTATATAAAAAGGAAAATGTGTACAGTTGTATATTTGTGTTTTAAGTTGTTTATTATGATAGAGTCAAAAGGTTAAAAAATTTAAAGCTAAAAGTTACAGTATACTAAGGTTAGTTTTTTATGAAAGAAAGAAAACTATTTTTAATAAATTTTGTGTAGCCTAAGTGTACGGTGTTTAGAAAGTCTACAGTAGTGTACAGGAATGTCCTAGGCCTTCACATTCACTCACTGTTTACTCTTGGCTAACTCAGAAACTTCTACCTCTGCAAGCTCCATTCATGGTAAGTGCCCTATACAGGTATAACATTTTAAAAAGTCTTTTGTACTGTATTTTGACTGTATTTTTTCTGTGTTTAGATACACACTCCTCACTGTGTCCCAGTTGCTTACAGTGTTTGGAACAGTTTCGTGCAGTACAGGTTTGTAGCCTAGGAGAAACAGGTTACATCACATAGCCTAGGTGTGTAGCAGACTACATCATCTAGGTTTGTATGAAAACCCTCTATGGGCCGGGCGCGGTGGCTCAAGCCTGTAATCCCAGCACTTTGGGAGGCCGAGACGGGCGGATCACGAGGTCAGGAGATCGAGACCATCCTGGCTAGCACGGTGAAACCCCGTCTCTACTAAAAATACAAAAACTAGCCGGGCGAGGTGGCGGGCGCCTGTAGTCCCAGCTACTCCGGAGGCTGAGGCAGGAGAATGGCGTAAACCCGGGAGGCGGAGCTTGCAGTGAGCTGAGATCCGGCCACTGCACTCCAGCCCGGGCGACAGAGCAGCGAGACTCCGCCTCAAAAAAAAAAAAAAGAAAACCCTCTATGATGTTAATTCCCACAATGACAAAATTGCCTAACAATGTATTTCTCAGACTATAACCCCATTGTTAGGCAATGCATGTCGGTATATATAGGTGACCACAAAGTATAGGTTAATTACCCACTGAAATGAAAAGTGTAACTATGACTTTGCTGTCATGACCCTAAGGATGAGAAAACCAACAATGACAATTCCTAGATGCATCATTGCAGACATCTGTAGCAGATTAAAAATAGTCACAAATTCTTTGACATTCTTCTCATCAAGAAGTTGGGTCTATTATCTTGCTATTGAATATGAGCTGACTTTTATCTGCTTTGGCCAGTGGAGTATGGCAGAAGTAATGTTACACCAGTTCTAGGTCAAGCCTATAAGTAGAATGGCAGTTTCTGCCTTGGTCTCTTGTGTATCAGCTGCTATTTAAAAAGTTAGATTGCCTTAGAACCACTATGCTGTGAGAAGTTCAAGGCACATGGAGAGGCCCTGAAAAATGAGATTCCATGTGGAGAGAGAGGCCAAGGAGCATTGAGTGATTAGCTCTGTGAATGAAGAAACCCATTTGGAAGGTGGTCCTCTGGTTCCACCTGTCCCAGATGTCACCACATGGATCAGAGATGAGGTGTCCAGCCAAACTGTCTTGGAATTCCTGACTCTCACAATCATGAACAAAACAAAATGGTTGTTAATGGTAATAAAATGGTAATTAATGACTTAAGGTCACTAATATAATATAAACTGGAATAATGTTCAGAGGTTGAGCATTTTAAAGAGATGTAGATTATCATATTGTAAGCAGACAAAGACATGTATGTAAGGAGATTACCAGTGAAAACATAGGTACATTTACTTAGGCCAATGCTCAGATAGCATGTGTAAAGAAAGAAGATGCTATCAAGATTTAAAAACAGAGCAATTAAATGCAATCGTGAAATGAGAAAGAAAAATTTAGAAACTTCCTTTGAAGGTACAGGAGGAATTTGGGGGAAAAATTAACCTTTCTCCTTCTTAGATTAGGGAATGCTTTGCTGAATGGGGCCCAGATATCTAGGATGTGTCCTGACTTACACCCAAGCAGGTGTGAGACTGTCTTTCAATTGCATGACTTGTTAAATTGCTATATGTGTTAGACTAGAGCTTCAGCTCTTACCACTTTGCTGGGAGAAAGAGTATGATAAAGAGGATGGAAATGCCTCTCCCACCTTGAGCCATTTTGTGCCTTCATGATGTCACATGTAACCCTGCAGCACCAATTTTACTATCTCCCACCTTAGCAGCACCTCAGATATTGCGTTTAAGCCCTTTTTTCATTGCTTCTTTTCCCACCTACCACCCCTAAAGGAAAACAATTTTAAACTTTCTAAATTTTAATATAGTGAATAATTATGTAAAATTTTCTGATTGATATAAGCAAGAAAACATTATGAATTGAATAAAAGTGTGTTTATTATTTGCCTGAACTTTTTGAAGGACTGTTTTCATATAACACTGATTCTATAAAACTGTAAAGGTTAGCTGACATAATTTTGGCTAAAATATATATTATAAAAGATTTGGAAAGTTGTATTTAATAGTATAAAATGTCAGATCAAACAAAATAGAATTTCAAAGGAATATATGCAAAGCTGACACTTAGGCTCAACAAACCAATTGCTCGCCTTCTGGAAGCCACAGGTATGGCTCTGGAGTGTCGGTGGAGTCTGATAATCTGGGTCTGCCTTATGATGTAATTGCCCAAACCACTCACAATGATCTTGGGCCACATGCCAAAGTATAATGTTAAGAAGAGGGAGGCATAAATTCTGTTTTACTCTTCACTGAACAGACCACAACCTGGAGTAATATGTCCAGTGTAGGGCTGCCCTTTAAGAGGACAGTATCACACTTTACCCAGTGCCACACAAGATGCTGAAGGGCTTCTAAGTAATGTCATATGAGATTCTACTGAAGAAATTGAATTTCTTTGGCTGGAATATGAGAAGATGGGGTAGATTAATTCTGAGGGGCATTCAAGCCACAGGCAAAAGTGACAAGAGACAGGGGAAAGTTCATGTGGATTTTTTTTTTCAAGATTTGAAGGATCCAATAAAAGAGCTTCCAAAGTGTGAATTTTTGGCCTCTGAAGGTCTCAAGCAGCAGTTGGAGATTGTTCTGGAAGTTTAGGTATTAAAAAAATGAGTAGGCCAGGCGCAGTGGCTCACTCCTGTAATCCTAGGACTTTGGGAGGCTGAGGTGGGAGGATCATGAGGTCAGGAGATTGAGACCATCCTGGCCAACTTGGTGAAACCCCATCTCTACCCAAAACACAAAAATTAGCTGGGCATGGTGGCATGTGCCTGTAATCTCAGCTACTCGGGAGACTGAGGCAGGAGAATTGCTTGAACCAGGGAGTCGGAGGTTGCAGTGAGCAGAGATCTTGCCACTGGACTCCAGCGTGACGACAGAGTGAGACTCTGTCTCAAAAATAAAAATAAAAAATAGTAATTAAACTAGATAACTCCCAAGGTTCTGAAGAATCACATCAGTAGCAAGGATGTATTTAATTATCTGAAAATTAATTCAAACTAAGGTGTTGACAACCAATTCTGCTTTTCCCAAGAAAATTTTTTCTTTTAATAGGATGTTCTAGGTTGACAATTCCATCAACATGCCCACATTCTGCTTCCACTGCAAACACGGCTGAACAGTCAATCCCAGTACCCTTTCTGGCTGGACTGGGACCACACCTCAGAAACAAACAACATTCTGTGCAGCCAGTATCATCAATCAGGTTGGTACAACAGCAGGAGATCTATTTGTTATCCCTGCAAAGGAAAGGAAGGAATGTCTGATACAGGAGTACATTACCTAAAGGTAACTTGTCTTGGAAAAACCTCACTTAAAATGAGTCCCTTAATCAGGAGCTAACATTTCCTAGTTAATAGAAACAGAAAAAGGGGGTGAATGAAATATCTTGAAAATGAAACTAAATATTCACTCATTAATTTTATTCCACAAATATTTATTGCATAGCTACCTTGGTAGACACTATTGTTGACCATGGGGTTATAGTAGTGAATGAGACCCAAAAGTCTTTTTACTCAAAGAGCTTAACCAGGGCTGTCCAATCTTTTGGCTTCCCTGGGTCCCATTGGAAGAAGAATTGTGTTGGGCCACAAATAAAATACACTAACACTAATGATAGCTAATGACTAAAAAATGACAAAAAAACTCAATGTTTTAAGAAAGTCTACCAATTTGTGTTGGAATGCATTCAGAGCAGTCCTGGACCCCAGGTTGCACAAGCTTGGCTTACATTGTAGTGGAGGGTGAAAGTATACAACAGATAGAGAAATAGCTATTAAATATATGATAGGGACAGATCCTATGAAGAAAATAAAGCAGAATAGAGTGATAGGAGAAACTAATTTAGGAAGGGTGGTCAGGAAAGTTTTCCCCAAGGGAGGCCATTTGTGCGTATTACTGGTGGTGTTCCCAGAAAAAGGAACAGCAGGTGCAAAGGTCCTAAGGCAGGATCAGGTGCACCTGTTATAATAACAGGGGAGAGGCCAGTGTTTTGGACATAAGTTCAGTTGTCTCCAGGGCCTGAGCACATAGGGCCTGAGAGGCCATGGTAAATGGTAAGGAATTTATAAAAATATCACTATTTTATATTCTGGGTATAATTCAAATAGTGAACCAATTCTTAGAAATTATAGAGACTAAATTTTACCCATTGGAGGGGTTATACATATTTTTCTCAAAACAATAATAGCTCAAAGTGATAATCTTCACATCACATTTGATACTCATTACATTATTATAAAAAAGGGAAATTACAAAATTAATTAAGGGCTCCAAAAATTTTTCCAAGGACCACTCCTAATCCTTTGATAGTTGACTAATTCCATTTGGAATTGGCATGTCAGCATCCTTGTCAATTTTTTATTCTTTGGTTGTTACTACCAAAACCTCACTTGTCACTGGTTTTGAATGTGATTCAAGCCGTTCTGCAATATCACTTCCACTGGCTTCATGAAATCCTGACTCTTTTGTAAAAAATTGAAATTTTACTTATCAATCAATTTATATTGCATCTGCATTTTATTGTCAGATGAATCAGAGAGAGATTGCCAAAGATGGACTTGATGTACACTAGCATTAATTAGAGAGGGATGTTTGGATGAAGACCAATATCATAAACAGTCTGTCACTGGTACATGATTTTGGTATCACAACTCTGCTTCCCTGGGCACCTTTGAATCTTCAAGAGCTCAGTTACTGACCACTCAGATAATGAGGACTCTCGCTATGCTGTCCTCATTGGAGCTGGTGAAGAAATAGATTAGGGGTCAGGGAATCAGGAAAAAGTTTTTTTTTTTTTTTTCTTTTTTTTCTTTTTTTGTGGAAAAAAAATTATCTTTTCAGGCAAGAGTCCTCTCTTTCACAAGGAAGCCTGGTCATTCCCAAGGGTACTGACAGGAAGCTACAAGTCACTCTGTCCAGGCCAATAGAGTAGGCCTCTGTTGATTTCCTGGCATTGTAAAGATTCTGGCTTCTTGCCCCAGCATCTTGCAGAAAGTGATTTCTCAGAATTGTCTGTTCCTCCAGGGATGCACAAGTATTTTAAATCGAAGAGTTGTAAACTGAGCACAAAGTCAATCTGGATGAAGCCAATTTCATCCGGAGCAGCCCATCTGCATTTAGTAAAGTTTTAAATTTTATTATTCTTAAAAAAAAAAAGCTATGTAAACACTGTGCCATCAAAGGAATTAGAAAGAAAACATCATCTGTAAGCCTACTATTCAAGCACAGTAGCATTGTTCATCTTACCTCAAACTTTGTTTATATATTCTTCTTTATTATAATAATACCAATGAAAATAAGGATAACTAGCAGCATTTATTTACTATTTTTAAATTTTGTCAGGCATGTCATTTAATTTAATCTTCATAAGAACCATAAAATAGGTCATTATTTTCTCTATTTTACACATGAGAAAATTGAGGCAAAAGAGGTTGTTCGTGTTTAAACTCTTAGTAAGTGGTGGATCTTGAGTCTTGGCAAATCTGGAACTTTCTTTCTTGAACTCTACGCTGTTGCTTTATATTTTGCATATAGTCAAGTCAATAATTAGAATTAACAATTTTACAACTAAAATAAACTATTGGTATTAGATCTGATATTCAGATATTGGTCTTAAGAGCACTGATAGAAAAATCAGCAGTTAAAATTGAGCACTTTAACATGTAAGTGAGTTAACCATATTCAAATCTAGCATCTTCATTTTCCCTTTATTTTACTTATATTGTATAAAATAGAATTGTACATATACATTATGTATTTTCCATATATAAATATGCAACATATTTATATTAAAAATGTTATGATGTCAGGGACTGTGTCTTATTCATAACTATGGGATAGTGATAAGCATGCAGAATAATTTGTTCATTCATTCATTTGTTCAATAAATACACCAGTTAATTCCCTTTGCATTTTTTTCCTGATACACTCAGGAGTTATTTTCTGAAAATTCCTAGTTATACATGATGTTAATTGATGATATATTTAACAAAAAATTATTTTGGTCTTCAATGAATTTGAGGAACACTGGTTAAAAACAGATGGAAAACTTTTGTTTGCTGCCTAATGTGCATTGTGAATTTATAATATGCATCTTTTCCAAAACTTATTTTTGACCATGTAACTTTTACAACATTTTCCTGGATTTCCTGGAGACAAGAATTTCACTCCCACTTGGGAAATATGGCCTAGAACTTACTTCTTCATAAACTCAATATTAATTTTTCTGCTCCGCTTTTCAAACCCTCCTGCAATTGCTCTTTAGTAAAGCTGAGGGTCTCCAAAATAATCATGTGTTGTATGATATTTATCAGTATTGTCCTATTCCAAGTTGAACAGTACAAAACATCATAAAAGCCAGTTAAAAAGCCACTTATAAAGACAATTTCTAAACCTGATTTAAGATGAAAACAAATGCCATAAGAACTAGTTGAGAAGTAAAAATTAAAATGGTTGATTTTCTTATATACTGCCAAATAATTTTTTTCAGGGATGTTTTGGTTTTTATCCATAATCAACTATATCAACCAGTTGTTTTCATTGTAGGTGAGTATTGCCTAAAACCTAATTTTAGTCCTTACTATTCACAAGTTGCTGAGAATTCTTATTTCTTTTCCTTGGACATTATTGAATACTTGCATTTATTGGGTACATTTGTTATTTCCTTTTATTTTCAAAGGGCCCACTTCATTTCATATAATGAAAAAAGATAGTATTTGGCAGTATATAAGAAAATCAACCATTTAATTAAGGTTGTTCTTAATTAAATGTTCAAGTCCTATTTCAAATTAAAAGCATTGAACATTTCCATTATGAGTGGATCACTGGGAATATTTACAGGAGAAAAGTGTGATCTTTCTCTACACTGGAACACTTGGAATAAGCATCATAGTCAATGAGTACACGGGATTTGTGGAAATTAACAACCATGTAATCTATGAAACCAAGAAGGCTGCATATAGACTTACCTTCATCAGTCTGAATAAACAAAGAACAGATCTCACTTTGAAATGGCTAAATAATGAATACAGTGAAGCAGCCATGTCTCTTACTCCTGAACCTAGCTCAAATGAAATAGTAGGTTGCTTCAGAACATATATGTACTGTATAGTCATACATACAAAGGATTAATATGTCTTAACTTATTTTAGTCCATAGAATTCAGTCTAAGACCATATTAGGTTTTTATTCAACTGATTTAAAGAATATTTGGAGAGAGGAAAGCAAAGTTGCAAAGAACCTTAATGAAACCTGTTTTTCTTTGAAAACTCAGTTTTTATTTTTCAAGGTATAAATTTAAAAAGTTAACATACAACTCTCATACAAACATAGGCAGGCAGCAGAGATCTATTCACTTATTAACGGGGAAAACTGTAAGATGAAGAAGCTGGTTCCAACAGCATTTTGAGGATCTGTGTATTTACAGGTATTTAGAAAAAGTTTGGTTAGATGCAAAATGATTGGTTAGATGCAAAATTGGTCATCTTCCTATAGTGCAATAAAATCATAAACGCTGCGGTTATCTTTTTCTCTGGACAGGCTGAATAAAATGTGCAAGTTACCACGTAACTTCACTGTGGCTGGAATCTAATCAATAGTGAAGAGCAAAGTCAAACACAACTGGAGAATTAACTAGCCCCTGGGTGGACCTGTTAACCGATGTCTCGGTTTGACATTGAAAGGTCATGCTCTTCCCCATTATTTCCAAGTTTTGGTAAATTTTCTAATTACCCAATTAGAAAAATTATGAGTTTTTTTGTTGTTCTTATGTTACCTTTTTAACTTTTATAGGTTTGGACTAAAAACCACTATCCCAGTTGCTTCTGGGAGTAGAAAAATTAAAAGGGGGGATAGGAATCTTAGTTCAAAAAAGTAATTCAAATTCAAATAAGAATCTTTAGTAGATGCTACATCCCATATCCAGGTCAATATGGCAGGAGAAATGAACAATACAAAGAGGGCAGGACAAATATTCACAAGGGAATGAAGCCAGTGGGGGGACTGACAGTCCTTCCTTTCCCTAACAGGGTTGCCTTTATGCAAAGGGATAGCGTTTGTGGATTCCGTCTCTCCATCCTTTGTAAAGGTGCTAGCTAGGAAGCCGAGCTCAAGCGGGCTGCTCTGGGCGTAGCAAGCCCCACCCCTTGCACGGTGTCCTAATCACCAGCTAACCCCTGGAATAAATTCTCCACTCGCCCTGCGTGGGTTCGTTGACAGCTCTGTAGTCCGGGGCTGGGCACTTCCTCTCTGGGACTGAAATAAGAGCGCTCTAGACAGATCAGGTGTGATGCAGCCAGCCCTGCTTCAGAGCCTATTCTTTTTCCTAGGCAACAAAAAACAACATACACACAAAATAAAACACCAGTGTTTTATTGTTCCCCTCCCCCTTCTTGTTCTCTCCTGACTTTTTCTGAACGATGGATGAATCTCTGCGAGCCTCCATCCCTGGGGGTGGGGTGGGAGTGTGGGGGGTTGGGGTGAGCTCTGTAAAATTGGTAGGAGACGTGTGGAAGAAAGCAAGTCTCCCGGGTATTTCAGCACTTCGGCAGAAACACTGAGGCAATCTCATTGCCAGCCGCGGGGGTGGCTGGCACAAACAGCCCAAGATTAAACGCGGCGCCTGGGCTGGCGAGGTCGGGGTCGTGAGGTAACTCTCCAGGTGCTCCTCGCTGGATCGCGGGGTCCCAGCCCCGCCGCCGCGCCCCGCCCAGCTCTGTCCCCGCAGCCTCGCGGGCTGCCGGGCTTTGTGGTTCGCCCGTGCCACTGGGCCCCTGCTGGGGGTGTCGTTACGAGCATGTGCAGACAGCAGCCCAAGGTAGAGCGAGCGTGCCGGGCGAGCCCGGAGACTTGCCTTGCAATGCCATGTTTGTGTGTATGCTCTAACTCCCGAAGAGCAATCAGGGAGACGGCTCCCCGGCCAGACTTGGCTGATGTTTTCTTGTTTCTGTTTCAGCCTTCAGGATAATTCCTTCAGCAGCACCGCTGTAACAGAGTAAGTGATTCTCACCATTAAAATCAGACTTGCATGCCTTTCTCTGGAAGCAACTATCGTGAAGGTATCCTCCACCGTTCCCAGCCGCTATTCGTTTTAGATGCATTGTCTCCCGGAATCTGGGGCTGTGAAGACCGCGAGACGTGCTGACTGATGGGGCCCAGACATCTTTACAGGTTGAAACCAGCATTTTAGCAGCTTCGGGAGAGAAATTAAAACCAGTTGATTGCTTGCAGGAGCTCAGTGCTCCAAGATATGTGTTCTTGGAGCTCAGATTTTTAAAAATCCATTTGACGTGTTAGGAAGCTTTGTTGTATTTTGCCAACATTGGTGTCAGTTTTCATGGAGTGCACACTATATACATTTACAGCAATAGGAGATAGATGTGAAATGAGTTGAAATCCAGCATGTGGTAAACAGGCTAAACTTATCTTGGCCCTCTCTTGTCTACAGATTTTTAAGGCATATCAGAGTAAACTTTTTGTGCATGCCCTTTGTCATTTTTGTCTTCTGACTTCAGAGATGTGGCTGTAGGACGAATGGTCCTTTAACCATAGGACCATAGGACCTGGTCCTATGGTTAAAGCTGTTGATTAGGGCAACTAACACCCTTTAAACCTGGAATGAAGGAGTGTGAATGAAGGAGTGTGCCAGCAAGCACAGTGATTTTTTAAAAGATATTTATATGTTATAGTTTTAATTTTTTCCATCCTTAAATGTTTTCCTAATATTATACTATATTTGTTAAAAATTAACAGGTAGTGTATTTTGCTAATACTGTATGTAATTTATATATACATATATATATAAATATGTACTTCATCTAGCATTCTTTCTCTAGGCTAATTCATGATATTTACTTCTGGGACCTTTGTGGAAGCCACTCTAAACAGCTTTTCAGGAAAAAGGCATCTTCAACTACAAGTAAAGTTGTATCTTCAATTACATTTAAAAAATGCTATGAGTTTGATATAGAAGGCCTAACTAACTGGGGAACTGTTTGCTAAAATTACCTAAAAAGCAAATAAATGTAGAAATAGGTATCTTTTGGCTTCCAAGTCCTGCCACTATCACAATGACTTGGTGAGGGAGGGGTAAGGTTTGCAGTGCTTCCTAGGCCCTCTTGTTTTCCACATTCTTTTGTTTCTCTCTTTCACTGTGCTGCTCCTTTAGTATCCAGTTTTGAGCACTTAAGTGGAGTCACTTAAAAAAAAAAAAAAACAACAGGGTTGACTTTAGAAGAAGCAATGTAAAATACTCATTTGGACCCACATTCTGTTTATAAGATTGCTTGGTAACCTGTGCTGCAATGTTGCTCTTCTAAACGCCTGAGAGAAGGGGAGAGAGGTGTGCCAAAGTGTGCATCTGCAGGCCAAAGATGAGGCCTGGACTTCCTGCTCCAGGTGCACAGGTACTGCTCTCCTCCCTTCGCTGTGCTTAAGGCACTATGTGCTTTCTGGCCCCGATTCTCAGGAGCCTGGTGTGGCAAAATCCTCGGTCAGCCACAGGTATGGCAGGTTCAAAATGGAGACACTTAGCTCCAGATTTCACATGGACTTTTTTTTTTTTTTTCTGTAGAGGTTTTGTGGTTAAATGCTGGGGAGAGCCTGGTGCCTTGTCTTTGGACACTCCCCAAGGAGTTCTGATTGCATAAGATCATGTTTTTACTTTCAGAGGAGTGACAGTGATTTATTTTAAAAGGCACTGAGAGATAATTGGTATGCCATCTGGCTAATATAAAAATCTAAGGAGCCTATTGAAAACATACCAAAAGCTTCGTAGGTGTAACACATCATTGACTAGGATTGTTTAAAACTAGTCATTGTCCACAATAACATTTTCCTCTCCCCTCAGTAATATGACCCATATTCCGTGCTTCTCTGGGTGTGACCCCATAGCCCTCAGGACCAAGGTGCTATATCCTGAGACATAGACATAGCAGGTGCCCAGGAAATGTTTGGGTGTGGTCTTGGCCTATACAGAGGAGGGACTTTTCTCCCCTCTATGTTTTGGATACAAGAAAAGCTCATCTGCCTCCTGTCCCCACCCTATTCCTACATCCTTCTACTCACACCTACTTATTTTCTTCGATGCCTGAAATTTCACCTAGAGATGATTTCTTTGGATGAAGGCCTCTGGTAGTGACCCTTATTAAAATGGAAATTCAAAGGTTTGTGCCCTTGGGAAGTGGATTCAAATTGTCATGAATACTTTCATATGAATTATTTTACATAACCTATTTTCTAATCTGTTATGGTTATGGTTATGGTTATGCTTGGCCAGCTGGGAGTCTTAGAAGAGTCAAGGGGAAAGGAAAATTGGGAGGGACTCAAGGATAGATTTTATTTTCTTCTTGGTTTTTCCTAGGCATGGCACTATCTATGCAGCTCTGGACAAATTCAATTTCTTTTTCCACCCCAATGTTTTTTGTCACAATGGCCTTGGCCTTTTCTTTCCTATCTGTGGCACCTTTTCATCTAATATTTTCCCATGGTCGATTGTGACGTTGCCCTGGCTAACTTGCTATTTTAAATGAAGCCTGCAATAATTCTGATTAGTTATCATTCAAACCAGCGGTTCTCAAAGCTAAATGATCATCAATATCAACTGGGGAAGAGGACTGGCGCTTGTGAAAATTGCAGTCTCCAAGGCTTTATCTCAAACTGGGAACCCAGAACGGGTGATTGCATTGGTGTCAGGACAGTGCTGGTTTGGGGTTTGGAAACCTTTAGGTCAGTGTTTTTTAGAAACATAGCAGTTCTGTAAGTAGGCAGTGTCTTTTAAAATTCCACATTCCTGGGCTCTGCCCTCAGAGGGTTGATGTAGTGGGGCTGGAGACTTCTGTTTTGATCAGGTACTTCAGGTAGTGCTAATGCAAGTGGGTCAGGGGCCACATTTTGAGAAACCCCATAGGAGGCTGTACTTCTGCAACTTTGCCTTCAGGGAACATGGTACTACAGGGCAAGTGTAAATATCTTTATAGCACAACTACATTTTATCTAACTCTCAGTCTGAGTCCTCTCTTCTGTTTTAGGCAGCAAAGAGAACTTCTTGTGGGCACTTCTTTCACCAGCATTATTCTAAGAAATGGCATGCCCTGTCTCTTGTGAGCCTCTGGCATATAGACTGAAGAGATTATTTGGTTCTTGCTTTTTGGGCTTAATGTGGTGGAGTAGAAACAATCCAGGCTTCACTGATTTAGGCCTTGGGATCTTGACTTACAACTTAGCCCAGGTGCAAAGGTAATTTCTACCTCGGAACATTCTCAGGCTGAATTGCGATTATATGAAAGAGCAGGTGAGCTGTGAAATACCTCACAACTTTTTCTTGTTTGTAGTTACTTGAGGGGGCAAAAGTTCAAATAGGAAAAACAGTAGCAACCCTGAGCATTTCACAAAGAAATAAGGGGTTTTAGGGAAAGGACCCAAATGATTTGTTAATTGAATAGAAGTTGATGGTCTTTACCAAGGTACATGAAAACTCAAATGAACTAAAAGAGGTTGTAAACGTGTGCCATGTAAGCCAGGAGGTAGCTCTATTTCAGTTGCTCTATCTGTGAGCTTGGAATTGTGTTCTTTGAGTGGCAACTGGAGTTGTTTAGTAGACATGAATGTTGGACCAACTAATCAGCTCCAGCTTCATACTTCAGAATCTTCTCCAACTTTGTATGTTCTGGTGCCAAGTTTCCATTTTTAACTGATTGTACTTTGAGGAGAAAGATTAATAAATCAAATGAGGGAGAAAAAAATAAGTTCTTGCCAAATCCCCAAACAATAGGTATTGTTGAGCTCCAGAATTGAAGCTCCAAAGCGCTCTGCTTAAGCCCTAGATCTTTGAAAGCAACAATTCTAGATTTGTTCTTCATTGATTTTGCTACTTTGCTATTGAAAAACATTTTTATCCACATTTCAAAGCCCAGGTGATCTATTAGCTGAATGCTGCTAATGAAGTAGAACAAAGCAATACTTGGGGATTTGTTTTCCATGAGATGGACAGAGTGGACTATTGGCAAGAAAGTAAGGAAGGTTGGTTTATTCTATTAAAAGTAGCTTTTTTGCCCCCCCAGACAGAGTCTCGCTCTGTTGCCCAGGCTAGAGTGCAGTGATGTGGTCCCGGCTCACTACAGCCTCCATCTCCCAATTTCAAGTGATTCTTGTGCCTCAGCCTCCTGAGTAGCTGAGACTACAGACGTGTGCCACCACGCCCAGCTAATTTTTGTATTTTTAGTAGAGATGGGGTTTCACCATGTTGGCCAGGCGGGTCTTGAACTTCCAACTCAGGCCCATCTTGGCCTCCCAGAGTTCTGGGATTACAGATGTGAGACACTGCACCAAGGCAACCAATTTTTTTAATTGCCAGAGGTAACAAAATATTTCAGTGGGTAGAAAGGGTTAGAGTCTGTGGGTGGCCTTTGTTTAACTCACTACGAAACTATAAATTAAAGATTTTAAGGGATGAGGACTGGATACCTTTTGTGGGTTAATTATACACCATTGCCAGTAAAGAATATTTTAAAATGTTAAATTATTTCATATAGTATAAACACTATATTATGGTTATATTTATGTATGCAGGTATTTATTTGCTTTATTTTTGTCTACTCATTACATTGTGAATTTCTTAGGGCAGGGTTCAGATCTTTTTCAAATTTTGTGTCCTTTAGAAGCAGTGCTACACAAATTGTGAGTCTCCAAATTGTTTAAAGCATGTCTGAGACAAGAAAATAAAACAGAAATAGGGAGTAAGCATCTTATAACTTGAATAGGAATTTGGCATTGCTGTGACATTTTTACCAAAGTGTCTGTCCACAGTGATGTGGAAATAAAAAACAAACCAGTCTGTCCTAAACCCTGGGAGTTTGTGAAGCACAGTTCCAATGTCTAATGCAGTGCCTGGATTCAGTAAATAAATGCTGGTTAAATTATTTCAGAGACCAGACCTCTTAGGGAACAAAGTTAATATTTCAATTCAAGAATTTTTGAGTGTCTCTGGGGTACTCTGGCACTGTGGCAATATATCTAGGAAAAGAAATTATAGTTATTTCTACTCATGGAATTAATAACTAATCAAAAAGATCTCAGTGGTGCAAAGGAGTAATCCTTTGTGTGGTGAGATATAGTTGTTTACTAAAACCTCGGAATGAAGAGTAAATGTTTATGAATTAAGGTTAAAGTAGGAACTTGGCACATGTATTAGTCAGGGTTCTCTAAAGAGACAATTAATAGAATACGTGTGTGTTTGAGGGGGAGTTTAGTAGGAAAATTGACTCACATGATCACAAGGTGAAGTCCTACAGTAGTCCGTTTGCAAACTGAGGATGGAGGAAGCTAGTTTGAGTCCCAAAACCTCAAAAGTAGGGAAGCCAACAGTGCAGCCTTCAGTCTGTGGCAGAAGGCCCGAGAGCCCCTGGCAAATCACTGGTGTAAGTCCAAGAGTCCAAAAGCTGAAGAACTTAGAGTCTGATGTTCAAGGGCTGGAAGCATCCAGCACAAGAAGAAGATGAAGGCCAAAAGGCTCAGCAAGTCTGTTCTTTCCACCTTTTTCTGTCTGCTTTATTCTAGCCGCACTGGCAGCTGATTAGATGGTGCCCACCCAGATTGAAGGTGGGTCTGCCTCTCCCAGTCCACTGACTCAAATGTTAATCTCCTTTGCCAACACCCTCACAGACACACCCAGGAATGATACTTTGCATCCTTCGATCAAATTAACACTCAATATTAACCATCATAGCACATGATTGAGAACATGGCACATGGGTGAGCTTGGCTGGGAAGGTACAGAGCTGGGGAAACCTGACTTGGGCAGTGAAGGATGAGTAGGAGTTGATGGAAAAAGTATTCCAGGCTTGAATGGGGGCTGGGTGGGAATGGTTGGGAACAGGAACAAAGGCTTCATCCTACACTAGAGTGAGAGGATGGTCCTACTCCAGGTTCCCCTAGGCAGGATGGAGCACTGGACATTTTTCAATATGGAAGAGCCAAGAACTGTTCATAAAGTTAATCCAGAAGTTTTATGAAAAGGAACCCCTTCCTTTTCACAAGATTGAGAAAATCTGAGACCAATAGAGTAAACTAAACGGAGGCTGGTTTAGTTTGGGACTGCCTGAAGCAGAAAAAAATGCAAAGAGGCATATAGTGGAATCTCTTTTGAGCCATCAACAGGCTCCCAGTCTTGGTGTCCAATGTCCCCTCAAGTGCTGTGAACACTTAGGTCATTGCTAAGATCTTGTTAGTTTAGGTAACACAGGACAGTGGAGGCAAAAAGGAGAGTCACCTCTGGCTCTGAGCTTTTAAGATCACACGATATGACAACATTGGTTTCATAAACTGGGAGACATAGTAATCAGAACTTATTTGGGAGAGAATGATGAGGAGTGTTTCATCTTTTAGTTTTCCATGGTAATCTTGAGACAATTCTAGATTATTGCTGCTACTGCTATAGCAGACAGTTGGATCTGATGTGATTTTTCTTCCCTCTCTCCAGGTGTGACGAAGATCCAGTCTCTCTACATGAAGACGAGACTGATTGCTCCAGTCTCAGGTAAAAGCCACCATTGCTTGGTTCATATTTGTAAGAGACAGAAACCATCTAGTTATGGTGGCTTTCCTTTGAATTCTAGTCTCTTCTTTGAATTCCAATTATTTGTTCTCATGTCTCCTCTCCTCTACTAGATTTTTACCTCTTGACAAATTTTTGTCTTTTCCACTTTTGGATACCACCCTCTTAGCAATCAGGACAGTACTTTACATTTGGGAACACTTGATAAATGCCTATTGAACTGAGTATTCATTAGCCTATCTCAATATTCCTATCACACACCCTAAAGGAAGAGGCTCATGTTATTGAGTGTCTGTAGTATTGTCTTTGTCATCAAGGGCTTATAGGATCGTGGCAAAACCTTCACTGCTAATCATTTCTTCTACATTTACTTTGTTCCAATACTTTCATCTACATTTTATTATATGATCTAAACTGAAAAGAAGTTGATATTTCTGTTCTCATCCTGTAGACGGAGAAACTGACACTTAGGAATGATAACTCATCCAAGATACCATAGCACTATGAGGCAGAATTTAGACCCAGTTCTCTCTGACTTTAAAGTCCACTTACTGGATAACAAATATTTATTGAAGGCCAATTTTGTGTGCCAGGAGCCAGTTAAGATTTGGGATGAAGAAAGACAAACCAATGTTGCTCCTAAGAATTCAGTTTGCTAGAGGAGATAGGCAAAAATATAGATGTGGATGCTACAGTGCATTAAGTACTACTATACTAGAGGTAAATAGTGGATTTACTTAGAAGAATCAAACAGCCCAGAGAGCTTTCTTGGATTGATTCCTGAAGAAAATTATACAAGGCATATGAATTTTTATTTATTATTGTTATTATTATCATTATTATTTTTGGTGAGGTCCAAGGCTAAGAAAAAGAGGATGCCACCAAGCAAAGGGAGCAGCTTACTGGAAAACCAATAGAGGGTAGAGAGAATTGTTTGAGTTGCAGAAACAGCAAGTGGTTCAGGATAGTAGGAACCCTGGGAACCTAGTGGAGTGAGGAAGTAAGAGGTAAGATAAGACGTGAAGCTCTAACGGTAAACAAAGAACAGATTTCCTTGGGTTTGTGTTCCTTGCTAAGGAGTTCAGAATTATCTTGGAGGCATCAGAGAAACCAAAAAGAACTCTCTGTCTCTCTTTTTTTTTCCTTTGCAAATAACCACATGGCTAAGGCCCTGCCTGAGAGTAACAATAGCTTTCATTTATTGGGTTGCAGCCTTGGGTCAGCTTTCTATGGTAGGCATTTCAAAGAGACTGTATTATCTCTGTTAAGCAGATATTACATGTATTTTATGAACGAGGATCATGGAGGTGAAGTGATGTTGCCCAGGCCACACAACTAATAAGTGGGAGGATCTTTCAGACCCTGACGTTTTTCAGGACACCATGCTTATTCTCAGTCATGATTTATTCCAATAAGTAGTGGCATAAATTACATAACCTGTGCTTTTCTGTTTTGGAGATCCTGAGGAACCAGTAATATGTGAGAAAATATGTTTCTAAATATGACTTTTGTAACCAGATTTTACATTTGTGTAGTGCAAGAAAGATGCTTTTGGTCCCCTCTCCCCTTTCCTGGCTTTCCAAGTCAAGGAAGTAAATAAAATTACATTTCTAAATTTTGAGTGACTTGAAAACATGATATAAAAGCAAAGTTCAGGTATTATTTTGGGAATGAGTCTATCAAAAAAGTCATTTTAGATTTGGAAAGCTATTTTTTTTTTTTTTTTTTTTTTATTCTTGAGTGTTCTATAATCCTACTCGAATGAGAGCATTTAGGTAACTGTAAAGGCAGCTGTTCTTTCTTTTGTTTCTCATGCAGGATCATGGAGTGGATGGGTTTCTAGTGAGAAAAATGTACTTCAAATGAACTAGTATAGTTTCCAGTTCATGGTTTGATATTAATTTCCAAATCTATTAGTGACTTAGAATTTTTTTAATTGTAAATGATCTCACAGCAGGAATATTAACCAGTGTCATTGGCATTGATTTGTTTTTGAGTTACTAATATTGAATAATTATTTTAATTGTTGGGTTCTCCTTTACCAGATAGCACTACATTTGTCCTGGATTCAAGTTTATCTATTTCACACAGTTTTATTTTTATACCTTGTCCAACTGCACCCTGGTCATGTTCCAGACCACCTATCTTGATATTTGCTTTGCTCTTTTCCCAAAGACTACATCCTCAGGGAGGATGAGTTCCAGCTCAGTGAACTTAATCTGCCTTTTATTTGTAAAAATGTGTCTTGAATGGTGGGCATTCCTTCTTTGCTGGTCTTCCCTCTTGGCTATATGTGTCCTTGAGTAGCTAGGAATTGCTTTCCAGGTGACTTTGCAAATGCTGTTTTATGGGTGCTTTTGGTAAGGGAGCATGAGGGAAAAACAACACCTGGAGGAAGTGGCCACTCCTCATGCATTTCATGTTCTAGTGACAGTGATTGTGGTAGATTAAGGTTAATGATATTGATTACATAGAGAAGGCCCCTTCTGGTTATGTCTGTGGTATTTGCTTGATACTTAGCAGAATGAAAAATAAAATGCATCTAGATTTAAGTGGGAAGAATGGCTTCAAATAAGAATGTTATCATGTCAGTATTTTTGAGAAAATTGAAACTGGAGGGGGGTAGGATATTGTACAGAATTTGATTATTGAACGAATAGAAGTGCCATCCCAGCCCTGAATATATGGAGATAACACTACCCTCTTCCATCTTCTTCAGAACCAGAACCTGGACATTGGGATGTTTGACTTTGCATTCAGGGCATTGTTCACAGGACCTGGTTGGGTAAAATTTGGCCCATGCATTATATTTTACTCAGGCAACAGGTAGCCTATCAAAAGAGATCCGTTTAAATTTCTAAGTACCTCTGAAAGTTTTAGGGGGATGATTATAAACTGACATTGCCATTGAAGAGGAAGCGTGATGCCTTGAACCAAGAACACAGGTGTGAGTCTGGAGACCCACATGAGGCCTCTGGGTCTATGTGGATTAGTCCTTCCATTAGGCATGTTATTTAATGTCTTAGAGTCTTCATCTATAAAGTAGAGATGACGATATCTCACCTGAATATGTCACATTATTGTTGTGAGAGGAAAATATGATATATGTGAAAGTTTCTTAAAGTGAAAATTTAAAAAAAAATAATGATATGTGTATAGTTACAACTACACAAACTATGTATCCATTGACAAAGATCAGAAGGGAAGGTGAAGTGATATACAGTGAAATTCACATTTCTTTTAAGTTCTTGTTCATGCAAAACTGTCTAAGTGTAGGCTAAAAATTTTGCGAGGTATCTATCCTATAAATACAGCAGCAATGAATATCTCCAGCCCTCTTTCCTGCAGCAGTTTATTCATCTTTTTTTAAGTGCTTTCTAAATTGGGTCTTTCCTGTTTTAGAGATGAAAACAATAAAGAGAACTACCCCGACGCAGGGGCTCTGGTAGAGGAGCACGCACCACCCTCTTGGGAGCTGCAGCAGCAGAATGTAGAGCAGACTGTGCTGGTGGACAGCGTATTGAGACCCAGCATGGGCAACTTCAAGTCCCGGAAGCCCAAGTCCATCTTCAAAGCCGAGAGCGGGAGGAGCCACGGAGAAAGTCAGGTAGCAGCTCTGTCTCCTCAGGCTTTTGCCTCCTCAGGCCTTTGCCAAGACGGGTGATTCTTAGGCTAGGGCACACGGTGCTGGCAGAGGATTTGAGTGCACTGTTTTGCAGGAGGGGATTGGCATGACTTGTCGTTGCGTGCTCTGCCAGCCTGAGACACGTGGAAACTCTTGCGGGTCAAAAGTTGGGTGCTCTGAGCCGGTTAATAATTTGGTGCCCCTTGAAACATGTTCTTAAATATTGGACTTTGATTTATTTTTTAATTTTTATTTATTTATTTTTATTTTTGGAGACAGAGTTTTGTTCTATCCCCAGACTGGAGTGCAGTGGCGCCATCTCGGCTCACTGCAACCTCCACCTCCTGAGTTCAAACGATTCTCCTGTCTCAGCCTCCCGAGTATCTGTTACAGGCGCCTGCCACTATGTCCAGCTAATTTTTTTGTATTTTTAGTAGAGACAGGGTTTCGCCATGTTGGCCAGGCTGGTCTCAAACTCCTGACCTCAGGTGATCCACCCGCCTCGGCCTCCCAAAGTGCTGGGAACAGGCGTGAGCCACCACGCCTGGCAACTGGACTTTGATTTAAAGGAACAGCTGCATTCTTTTGTGGGGAGGATGGAGGAGGATCTCTGTTTTCATTCATACAGGATGTTTTTCATTCCTCAGACATGGAGAGTCTGCTTAGCAAAATCAGAAGTCTCAGTTTCATCCAGAGCTATTCTTTTAGGCTGAAGTTTAGCAGGCCGGAATAAACATACAAGTATGTATGTGTGTGTACTATCTGGTTTTCTGAGGTCAAAGGGAACATCTTTCCAATACATTTTGATAATTAATGGATATTTTAGTAATTAAAACTTTTTTGTTAAGAATGCAGCAAAGACTATTAAAAATCCCTCATTTAATTTATTATGGTTTTTTTTTTTTTTTTTTTTTTTTTTGAGTCAGGGTCTCACTCTGTCAACCAGGCTGGAGTGCAGTGGCACAATCTCAGGTCACTACAACCTCCACCACTGGGTTCAAGCGATCCTCCCACCTCAGCCTCCTCTATTAGCTGGGACTACAGGTGTGCGCCACCATGCCCCGCTAATTTTTGTATTTTCTTTGTAGAGACGGGGTTTCACCATGTTGACCAGGCAAGTACTGACCTCAAGTGATCCACCTGCCTCAGCCTCCCAAAGTGCTCGGGTTATGAAAGTGAGCCACCACTCTTGGCCTTTCTGATGCTTTTAAAAGAGATTGAATTGATATAATCTACTTTAACTCTTACAAAGTGGTGAATATTTCCAACATTGAGATTTTACTTGTAATGCACGTAACATATTTTTGGGGACATGAAAGTTCCGTGTTAACTTTGCTTTTTTGTTAACATTGCTTTTTCGTTAACATTTAGATGTTAACTTTAAAAATAACATGCAATAGGTTAATTTTGTAATAACTTTTAAGTCCAGTCCTATTTAGCAAATATGCATCGGGAGATCTTCCTGTTATAACAACTTTGGTTGGGCAGGTTTTTTAACCTTGCAATTTTGTAATTTGCCTTGTGATTTTTATCTTCCTTCTTCCTTGGCATTGCAACCTCTTATTTAGTCAGTTAATTTAGTAGTGAGATGAAAATGCCCTCTGCATTAATGAAGATGTGTTGTGATGATCTTAAACAGTGTCATCTTGTTGCAGTGATATGAGTGTGAAATACCATTTGAATTACGATAAGCTTGAGATTATTACTGAATGCGCTCCAGCACCTAACTAATTAGGAGAGTTATGCTGGGGAGGGCACAGGTTCCCCAAAGGTTGCCCCCAGGTCTGACTGATCCCAGGGACGCTCTGACCTTGAATCTCCTACCAGGGGTCACCTATAACATAGTAAGGTTCAGGGTGACCAGCCATCTCTCCTCAGACTGCCCTCCTTCTTGTCATCCTGTAGTCTGGCCTCACAGAAATTACACAGTTGTCACTTGTAATAAGGTGCTAATGGGGCATGTAATTCCCAACCTGTTGCTCATACACAGGTAGACTTCAGGGGAGAAATGTGCTTGTATAGTCTTTGCTTGTAATACAGCATTGGAATCCTGAACTGAAGGTAAAATTCCCACTGGAATTTAAGTGGCCTGTTCTATCTGATACAATGAGCTTCATTCTCAAATGCCTTCCATTCCAAGCAAGACATTTGTTGAATAATGGAATTTTCCAATTATATTGGGGTTAAAAGAAGACAGATTATTACTGAATGCATACAAATTATCCTATTGCCGTAAGGATGTAAGGACACTTTGTATGAGTTTCTGAACTCTGGGGATCAGTGAGACTGGAATACGATTTTTAAATGCTTTATTTCAGTTTATATTAGCAGCATCTACTCAATTGTTGTGAATTGCAGATAGTTGAAGTATAGAGAGGACTTCTTATATATTCAAAAATAGAATAATACAACAATAATATACCAAATAAATAACTAAAATAAAATTTTCCTTAGTAGTCCATTCAATCTTCTTCTTCTCATTATTATTTGAGACAAAGTCTCCCTCTGTCACTCAGACTGGAATGCAGTGGTGTGATCATGGCTCACTGCAACCTCAGCTTCCCAGGCTCAAGGGATCGTCCTGCCTCAACCTCCCAAGTAATGGGGACTACACGCACGTGCCACCATGCCCAACTAACTTTTTTGTATCTTTAGTAGAGACGGGGTTTCACCATGTTGGCCAGGCTGGTCTCAAGTGATCTGCCCTCTTCAGCCTCCCAAAGTGCTGGGATTATAGGCATGAGCCACTACACCCAGCCTCAGCCAGTCTTGTGTAATTAATTCTTGTTCCTCTTGATCTTGGGCTAGTGGTATCATGAAGCTGTCTGCTTCTCCTCTAAAGTTCTACAAATCCCAACTCAGCCCACTGGTGTCAACAGATGCCTGTATCCAAGAGTCTGTCATTTGAAATGTCAATTGTTTAAAGTGTCTGGTCCTTTACTATGAAGCTTTCGAGATTTATCTTTGCCAAAGACACAAACTGTAGCCTAAAGCTGAATAAAACCTCAGGAAACCACTGGAGGAAAATGAAACCATCTATAGATGACAGAAATAGGAATCGCTGTGGTTAGTTTACTACCAATAATTTTAAAATATGAAAGGTCTGATGAGAGTTTATAATAAGCATAGCACATAATGTGACATGCAAAAGAAGACAGTAGAATCATTTCACCAAAATTAGAATGTCTTGAAGGATAATGAGTAAGCCAATTTTCAAAGAAGTCAGGAGATGTTATTTCTGATTCTATAAAAATGAATGAATATAGTTTTTACAAAGAAAAAAACACCTCAAGATATAATACTCTTAAAAGATTCAGCCAGGCATGGTGGCTCACGCCTGTAATCCCAGCACTTTGGAAGACCGAGGCAGGTGGATCAGAAGGTCAAGAATTTGAGACCAGCCTGGCCAACATAGTGAAGCCCCATCTCTATTAAAAACACAAAAATCAGCCAGGCATGGTGGTGCATGCCTGTAGTCCCAGCTACTTGGGAGGCTGAGTCAGGAGAATCTCTTGAACCCTGGAGGCAGAGTTTGCAGTGAACTGAGATCGCGCCACTGCACTCCATCCTGGGCAACAGGGGAAGACTCCATCTCAAAGGAAAAAAAAAAAAAAGATTCATGAAGTCTGGAGTAGGTCATTAAACTCAATGGGCAAGTCTCTTATGCATACCTGAGTGAAAACCAGTGGCCTAGATGTTGCTAGATTCAAATGAAAGAAATAAAGCTATGGATAAGTCGACATTCTAAATAATAACTACAGTTATCACTGATCAGTGTCATTCTCTAATACTAGGCAAATCTCCACCAGGGCTTGGACAAATATGGGAAAATTTGATAGAACTTTTTCATGAGAGTTTTGATCTCAGGGTAAATGTCACATTTATTAGGTTTACCATGCAGTATGGTTGAGAGAGTGGTTCTGTTTGTAAAGGTGGATTTATTTGGGACAACTTGGGCTTATGTTGCAGCTACAAGTCTTACCTGATGCTTGTTGCCATCATCAAAACACTGAGTTCTAACGAGTGTGCTATGGGATCATCATTCCCCAAAATCCCTTATAAAGGCCATATGGGCACAACTTTTATAAATTTAAAAACAACCCTCTTTGAAACTGAAGAGCATCATCATAGATGTTGTGCTACTGCCATTTCAGGGTTCTTTTTTTCACAAAGTTTGGATGTAGGACCTCAGAGTGACTCTTTAGTCTGATCCTAACCAGGTTAAAAACAAAGGTGGAAATAATCCTACTATAAAGACACATGCACACGTATGTTTATTGCAGCACTATTCACAATAGCAAAGATTTGGAACCAACCGAAATGTCCATCAATAATAGACTGGATAAAGAAAATGTGGCACATATACACCATGGAATACTATGCAGCCATATAAAAGGATGAGTTCATGTCCTTTGCAGGGACATGGATGAAGCCAGAAACCATCATTCTCAGCAAACTACCACAAGAACAGAACACCAAACACTGCATGTTCTCACTCATAAGTGGGAATTGAACCATGAGATCACATGGTCATAGGGAGGGGAACATCACACACTGGGGCCTGTTGGGGGGTGGGGGACTAGGGGAGGGATAACATTAGGAGAAATACCTAATATAGGTGATGGGTTGATGGGTGCAGCAAGCCACCAAGGCATGTGCATATCTATGTAACAAAACTGCACATTCTGCACGTGTACCCCAGAACTTATAATAGCAAAAAAATTAAAAACAAAAAACAAGCAAAACAAAGGTGTGGGGCAGATGAAAGGAGCCAGATGATAACTGTTGAAAGTTTGGCCTAATGCTCCACTTTTCTTGCCTTTATTCTGATCCCCAAAGTCAGAATCAGCAGTTCTACTTCTGGAGGATCAGATTCAAATTTTAGTTTGAGCAACTTTCCTTTAATGTTGGCAATGATCACTTATATGAGAATGAACCATGGGTGGGGAGGAGGAATCTGAGATTTTGTGGGTCCTCATGAATGAATGATTCCAGTTTTCTACCAACTTTGAGTGAAAAAATGAAAAGGGGAGAGATTTAGTTATAGTTACTGATGTAACAGAAAACCAGGAACTGAAAGGCAATGCAAGAATGCCCTCAAATATGTTAAGGTATTTAGAATAAGGAGAATGTTTATTTGAACTGGAATCAGTTTTCCTTTCTGCTTATTTATCTCTTTCTTCCTTAGACAATAGGCTTTGCAAAAGAATGCCTTAAATAAGGACCATTTAATGATCTGTCTCTTGGAAAGACAGGTTTTAGGGATGCTATTGCTAGAGTTCATTGAGATAATGAATCCTGAATTTAGAAGATGTTGAGTTGGTTGGTGCTAAGCATAAATTCCTGATCAAAGTGGAATCCAGTGATTACATAAGTTTGCCCTTATGTAATATCTAATTAGATAGAAAACACCCTTTCCAAGAAGGAGAACTGATTTAAGGCATAGATTATATATTGTAATATTTTGTGAAAAATTAACAATGATCCTGTATTGACCACCATGTAAGTCATAAAATTAATCCCTGACAACCAAATTTGGGGAGGATTAGACTTAACTAACAGAACCAACTTCCTGTAATGGACCTCATAACTGTCCAGAGGGCACTCATTTTTAGCAATGGTAGATGCAGTCTTGTCATCCCCATTCCATGCCATCTGGCATCATGCTATGCACTGTCCTGCTGCCCTCCCCTCTGGTGGCTATTTTAGCAGAAGACAAAAAGTAGGAGGCTATATAGAGCTTTTCTGCAGCGAGCTGTACACTGTGATCATACTGCTAATCCACTTCCTTGGGGAGACCAGCTGTTTGGTCTGGTGTATATCAGCATCAGGTTTCTTCCACTTGGCCATGTAGATGTGTTAAGAGGCTGAAGAGAAATCTAAGGCTGATTGTGAAATCTTCATTTTTATCTTTCTACAGACACAAAGCTCCCTAGACACGTTCAGGCAAAATAACCTAACTATAAAGTATTTACTATATTTCTGGTATTGGAGGGCATAGTTCTTATTCTTACTGTATTACACTCTAAATTAAAATAAGGACAATAGTTAATTCTGGGCCATTTCTCTTCTACCTTCTCCCACAAAAGAACTAAGATTACGTTTTTAATTATGGATGTACTTTATATGCGTTTTTTCTTGATGTATTACCGATCCAGTGAGCAACTTCAAACAGTGAAAGCAAGAAAACCAGTACAGTTGATTGAGAGCACTGGAAAGCTAAAATAAACCTCAAATAGAATTCCACTGGCTTTTCAGTGAGAGGAAGACTTAGGTTCTAAATATGCCTTTGAGGGCTTGCTTCTTGCAGTGTGTCTAAAGCATGAATTCACCGAGATCCTAAAAATTGGTCTTAGTTAGACACTGTTTTTACACATTAGTTCGTGTTGTATTATTTCTCATGCATGATATATATTGATTTGTTTTTTCTAAGACCAGCCGAGCGGGCACAAAAGAACCAGCAGGTAGGCAAGTGTAGGAGCAAAACTGCAAGTTTATTTTGGTAACCTAAGGTGTGGGGGTGAAGTCTGTCGGCCTCCCGCGAAGGAGGCCGGCAGACCCCCC
>NC_045442.1:55289703-55325289 GCF_002776525.5 Piliocolobus tephrosceles | reverse complement strand
CAATGGAGGATGGCACAGACTGATCTCTGCTTACATGCTGCTTGGAATATTAAACAGAGGTGCAGATGACTGCCATACAGGATGACTGTTAAAATTGTCCATTTGCCACTTCCTAGGCATCTTTCGCATACTTAAATAAATTGTAATTTAAAGAATTTATAGTTTTTCCTACATTGTTCCAAAGAGAGTGTCTAACATTATACAGCCATATAAATTCAGTCCAGTCAAGATCTACTGACACATGGAGAGAAGAGGAGCGTCCGTGGGGCACCTTTTTCCTATTGGTACCTGTTGTCCCTCCACTGGGTTCCAAGACCTGCTGCCGCTACTATGCAGAAGTTTCCTTTAATAAACTCCAGAGATAATAGTTGAGTAGCAGTTTAGTGATGTGGTAAGATGCATGGTCTATAGCTGCAGGTGGATATGAGTTCAAATTCCTTCTGCTACTTTCTTTCTGTGTGACTTGAAACATCACTTACTAACTCTTTGTATCACTTTTCCTATCTTTAAACTGGAGATGACAATTTTGTCTGTCTTAAGAGGTTGTTGAGGATTAAAGTTAATGATTATGTTTATATCATGATAATGATATAAACTTAAACATTCAAATTTTAGGGGATTAGAAGTAGTTTATAGAGGCCAGGCACAGTGGCTCACGCCTGTAATCCCAGCACTTTGGGAGGCTGAGGCAGGCGGATCACGAGGTCAGGAAATCGAGACCATCCTGGCTAACATGGTGAAACCCTGTCTCTACTAAAATCACAAAAAAATTAGCTGGACTTGGTGGCTGGCGCCTGTAGTCATAGCTACTCAGGAGGCTGAGGCAGGAGCATGGTGTGAACCTGGAAGGTGGAGCTTGGAGATTGCAGTGAGCCGAGATGGTGCCACTGCACTCCAGCCTGGGTGACAGAGCAAGACTCCGTCTCAGAAATAAAAAAAAAAAAAAAAAAAAGAAAGAAAAATAAGTAGTTTATAGAGTGTTTTATAGACTCATTTGGCTGGCACAAACATGAAAACCTCCTTAATTGCATATTTCATGAGTTGGCTTAGGCTGAACTCTGCTGCAATAACAAATAAGCTAAATCTCTAGTGATTTAAACCAACAAAAGTGCATTTCTCACACAAGGTACATAACCATCATTGGTCACCAGTAGGTGTCTGTTCACCTCAGTCAACTAAGACTCAAGTAAATGAAACAGTTGCAGTCTTGACTGTTGCTGGTTTCCAAGTCAGAGAGCAAGATTTCTTGAGGGTCCTGCACCAACTGTTACAAGCTCCAGGCCTGAAGTAACACACAGCATTTCCATTCTCTACGAATTGGCCAGAACTGGTCATGTGCTTTGCCCTAACCATAACCCCATAACTCAATGGACCAGGAAGTACAATTCTACAATATGTCCTAAGGGGGAGAATGAAATATTGGACAATAGCACTAATGACTTCCACATCCCCTACTCAGAATAGCACATAATCCAAAGCAAGATGAAGTTAATTGGTCTTTTTTCTTTTCTAGCTCCTCATACTACTGAAGTACTGATGTTATTAATGTCAAGGACTAAAAGAAGAAAAAGAATATTAATTAGGTTAATTAAGTATCACCAAAGAATATACATGCTATTATTATTGTTTTGAACAGGAACTAAAGTTTTGTAGAAGCATCCCTTCAGTGAAACATCTGCTTCATTATGATAGGGAACAAAGAAGTAGGTCTAGCATTGATTTCTTCCTTACTGCCAAATGAAACTTCAAGCTCATTAATTTTGCTATTTATTTAGGAATAATCGTGGTCTTGCTCTCGCTAGAAGATTGGAGTGACTTTGGGTTATGCCAACTCAACCTGTGGTGCCATGATTTAGAGACATTTTAAAATGTGATTCAAAAATACTTTCTAAAGAAAGGGGATTTAACAATCTGGATATTGTCAGATATGGGAGCTGGGTTTCTGCACACACATACATATGCAAATGCACATCCTCGTGTTCTTTGTGATATTTATCCAAGAGCAGGGTGTTCTTTAGGCAAAGAAAACAGCTTATCAAGGACTTAGCCTGTTTTGGAGCTTAGAAGTAAAGCTGTTTGGAAAGTCTGGATAGCAGAAACAAAATGAACGGACATTTCGGGTAACTAAGAATTGCCCATCTTAACTTTATTAAACATGGTTAAATAACACTCAGGAACTGAGACATAACATATTAACCTCAAGTCTGCAATTTTGGGCCCCATAGTTTTCAAGAGATGTAGTTGCCAGATAAAATGTGGGATGCCCAGTTAAATTTGAATTTCAGATAAACAACAAAGAATAGTTTTAGATTAAGTATGTCCCAAATATTGCATGGGGTATACTTACGTAAATTACTTACTAAACATAAATTCATTATCTATCTGAAATTCAAATTTAACTGGGCATCCTGTGTTTTTATCTGCTAACTCTGGGTGACCCTATCAAAAATGAATGGCATGAACATTTAATCAAACGCACTTTCTCCTCCTAAGGTAGAAATAACCAGTTGTATTCATGTGGTCTGAGAGCTGCCAGGATTTTTTTTTTTGTTTCATTTTGTTTTGTTCTTTTTTAGTTCAAACTTTAAAGGGTAGTTAAAGTCAGCATAGGAAAGGAAGTTAGCAGACTAAGTCTAGGAGGTTTGTTGTACTATTTATTTTATCTTTAGTGCTCAAACAGCATGAAATATCCTGGAAAAAGCTGCTCACTCTCTTGGGATAATAAAGCCTTGAAAATTTGATAGATGTTCTCAAAAAGTTTGAAAATCTGCCCTCAAAGTCTGCACACCACCTTCCCATAGGATACTGCTTGCCATGAGCAGAGGCTGTCATCAAGTTAATAGGAAGGCCGACTTTCATGAGCCAGCTTCTGTGTTAAAATGATCAAAAGTGACATTGCTCCTGGCACAAACAGACAGAACAATGGTGCCATGTTTTGAGCATTAATCCTGTGGGAGATAAGCAGCCAGCCAGAACATTGTGGCTTTGAAAACTGCTGCTCTAGACTGAGGATACTGTCACAGGTGAGGATAAGTTAACTATTTTAAGAGTCATTTTATTATGTAGATACCTTCAGGCACAGGTAACTGATATGCTTGAGTTATGAAGGAACTTTGCCTTCCCACCTAACAAAGCTCATTGTGTTTTGTTATTAATCTTTTTTATTTTAGCTGAACCCTCTATACCTCTACTGCTTAATCAGTTGTGGCCACAATTAGGGGATTTCTTTCTTCCTTTCTTTTTTTTTTGAGATGGAATTTTGCTCTTGTTGCCCAGGCTGAAGTGCAATGGTGTGATTTTGGCTCACCGCAACCTCTGCCTCCCAGATTCAAGTGATTCTCCTGCCTTAGCCTCCTGCATAGCTGGGATTACAGGCATGTGCCACCACACCCAGCTAAGTTTTTGTATTCTTAGTAGAGACGGGTTTTCTCCATGTTAGTCAGGCTGGTCTCGAACGCCTGACCTCAGGTGATCCGCCCACCTTGGCCTCCTAAAGTGCTGGGATTACAGGCGTGAGCCGCTGCACCTGGCCGAAGATTTCTTACAGGAGCAAAGATGTTCAGCACTGCCTCTTTTGTTCTTTAACATGCTAAGCTACAATATTATGATTGCTTGGCTTGGTAAAGTTGCTGTGTGTCAGGGAAATTTCCAATAGGAAAGGTCATTCTGGTGTTAGATTTTTAGGTTTTTCAGCTGTAGCTAACATGAAATAACCAAAGGGAGAGCGTGAAGGTTTAAAGGTAAGTCGATTTGCCAGCGTGGTAGGGGCAGCAGCTGGCGTTTAGTGTGTTTAAATCCAGGAAACACTGATCTTACTAAAGGTATGACCTACCAGATTTAAAAATCACCAAGAAAAAATCAGTGAATGTTGTGCTTGTGGGTCCACAGGAGGGCATTACGCCCTCCCATCTCTTCCCTCTGTCAGGTTTTTCCTCCCCGTTGCTTACTGTCTTCTCAGCTGTCTTGAAACTGACATTTGATTTAGGAACCCAGAGCCCAGATATTGCTATCTCTGAAAGACAAAAGGATGAAACAAAAGTCTAAACTAGTTTAAATATTACATTTCTTTTCAATGGCAAAAACCGCAATTACTTTTGCACCAATCTAATATAAAATAGGCAAATACTAAAGGTTTAAGGCTATTTGCTTTTACATTTTATTTATTTATTTTTCACTGGTTACCTATAAAGACTTTGACAGCTGTGACCTTTTCTACTTGATGTGAAGCATCAAGATGAAAATAGAGGAAAAAAGTACAAAACACTATTATGTATCTCTGAGTACCCCACTCCCACTTCATACTAAAAAACAGAATAGGGACTTATTAGTTGGTTCTTGATGTAATGGAGAGTCTGAAGGAACGCGGGTCTGGATGTTAGAGCCATTCTTGGGCCAAGTGCAAGGCAGAAATCTGGTGAACTACACTCTAGCCCATGCAGCTTTGCTGTCTCCAGGATTTGGGGGTGAGTGAGGAGCCCAGGCAAACAGTCCACCAAGAGGTAATCAACTCTATACTGAGATAGGGATGGGCTCAAGGTAGACATCAGGATGAGGGAGAAGCAGGGAGCTGGCACTAGAGGAGATAGGATTATAAATCTCTGGGCAATGGAGATAATATTCTGATTCAGAAAATAATAAAAGTCTTTGCAGACTC
The DNA here is from genome assembly GCF_002776525.5 of Piliocolobus tephrosceles. Lineage (NCBI taxonomy): Eukaryota > Metazoa > Chordata > Mammalia > Primates > Cercopithecidae > Piliocolobus > Piliocolobus tephrosceles. Next base: position 55,320,635 of record NC_045442.1, on the reverse strand, counting down.
TTTTTTTAAAAACGTTTTTTTTTAATCAGAAAATTCAGTAACTTCAATAATTCTTGAGCATTGCTTTATTTTCCTATAATTGAAATGTTCATTATTTGGTTAAAATTTCAGAAACGACACACCTAGGGTTTATTACAGTATCTGATTGCAAGGCCATACCTGTGAACACATTTTGTTGTTGACTAAGATACCTTTGAAGTTGGTTTATTTTGGCTTTCTCTTACTTACTTGTGAACTAATTGCTAAATGTGATTTGTCTCAGAGCCTTTTAGTGTTGTGTTCTTTAGAAGGAAATGTTTCCATTGCAAACAAGACTAAAAAGCCTATCTTCAACATACACACACATAAAATAATCCTCTGCCTCCTTATTTTGGAATGGATGATTTTAATCAGTCACCTTTTTTTAGCTTTAGCTATGTTGGGACCTCTGTTATATTTTGAAAACAACCTGCCCTATGCACACTGAGCTGGCCTTTCCTTTTGCTTCTCAGACTATCAATTTCACTAGCAATCGCTTTTGGGGCAAAACCATCAGTCAGTTTTGCTCAATTTGCCAAATTAGGTTCGACAACGTGGTGTTTCATCAGTGATGCTGGGTTGAGTGTGCCTGAGGGGACCTTTGTTTTCCCTCTTGTAAGTTGAGGGGAGTAAAGACATGACTGACAGTGGAATTCAAGAGCTGCCACCTAATTTATCATCCCTGTACTGTAGGATGTGGAAAGGATGGGATGATGGAAGCTAGACAGGAAGTTTGTAGGGGCTGGAATGTAAGGGTCTTGGATTCTATCCTAATGAGTTTTCTTATTCTGGTACTTTGCAAACATTTTTCTATTTCTATGTTCTAACAGGTGAGGAGACTGAACTTTTACCATGAGAGGGAATTTCTTTGAAATCTCCCTATAGGAAATATTTTCCCTCTTGATATGTTGAGGTGAGTAGTGGGTCGAGTAGTGTCTCCCTTCAAATTCATGTCAACTTGGAACCTCAGAATGTGGCAATGTGACCTTAAATGGAAATAGGGTCTTTGCAGATATAATTAATGTAAGAATTCAGATGAGATCATCTTGAGTATTTAGGGTAAGCCCTAAAGCCAACAGCTGGTGTCCTTACAAGAAGAGGAGCAGACACAGAGAGACATGCAGGGAATGAAGCCATGTAAGGATGGAGGCAGAGGCTGGAGTGATGCTGCCACAAGCCAAGGAGTGCCAGGAGCCACCTGGAGCTGGAAAGGCAAGGAAGGATTTTTCCCCTAGAGCCTTTGGAGAGAGCATGGCCCTGATGAAACCTTGATTTTGGACTTCTGGCCTCCACAACTGTGAGAGAATAAAGTTCTGCTGTTTTTAAGACAACAAATTATGGTAATCTGTCACTGTAACTCTAGGAAACTAATACAAGAAAGGGCTTCCTGAAGTTAGAGTGGGCTGGCTCCTTGCTGCTCCAGGGGAACTGGCAGGAACTGATGGGATTCTGTTCCAGGAGTATGTGAGGCACTAAGTAGACTGCCAGGGCAGAGACATATGGGCATAGAGCACTATGACTGGGATCCAGTGACTACACAATGGTATGGAGTGGGGACTTCTACCTTGGGGAAGCTGAGGCAGGTTGATGACTAGTCATTTAGGTTTAGTAGTTGTATCAAAGATGGAGAATTAGCTACAACGTGGCTGGTAACCAGGTAGAACATATGATCTTATGGCCTGGCTTTCTCAAAGTCATAAATGTAGTTGACAGTTTGTACAGGATGTTAGTTTTATTATCAACTTTGGCACAGTTAGATGGCAAGATGCAGAGTTTATTGACTGTCAGTCCAGGTTTTGAACCAATAAAATGATTCAGGACCCTCTTTCTTCATTCCTTTAACAACCAACTTTGGAGGGTGCCTCTGCTTGAGAGGCCATGGACCTCTGTAGTTGTGGACACAAAGAGAGATGGGCCCTGGTGTTTGGGTTTGTTATCTGTCCTGGGGAAACAGTGAGAGGAACAGACAATGGAGTCCTTAGCATGCACTGGTAAGAGCACTGCCTCTGTTGTCATTCTTTTCATTCTTGAATCTCAGTGAAGCACCTAAGGTTAACAATCTGAAAAATGAGGGATAATACGACCCACCTATAAGGTTGTTTGAAAGATTAAACGAGATAATCCTTTTAAAGTATTTATTGTGATACATAGTACATAGTAAAAGCTCAATAAATGTTAGAATGTTAGCTATTAGTATGGTTATTGTATCCTAATACATTATGACAATAGTGAGAGTGAAAATGAAAAGTTCGGGCTGGGCGCGGTGTCTCATGCCTGTAATCCCAGCACTTTGGGAGGCTGAGGTGGGTGGATTACCTGAGGTCAGAAATTCAAGACCAGCCTGGCCAATGTGGTGAAACCCCATCTCTACTAAAAATACAAAAATTAGCCAGGCATACTGGCAGGTGTCTGTAATCCCACCTACTCGGGAGACCAAGGCAGGATAATTGCTTGAACCCAGGAGGTGGAGGTTGCAATGAGCGGCGATCATACCATTGCACTCCAGCCTGGGTGACAAGAGTGAAACGCCATCTCAAAAAAAAAAAAAAAAAGAAAAGAAAAAAAAAAAAAAGAAAGAAAATGAAAAATTCCTATCCTCTCTGGAAAAGACTGATTGTTCTGTGGCCACAGTGACCAGTAACCATCAGAATGTGTTTTGTACCTGTTTAACTGGGTCAATAACAACTTGCTTTGGCAATCATTTGTGCTTCTGTGAGCTAGCCAGTCACTTGCTTCTGAAAGCTAGCCAACAACACACACAGTTGTAAAGCCAGACAATTGGCAACAGCTAAACTCTAGTGCACATGCCCAGGCAAGTCAGCCAGTCAGCAACATTCTCATTCCAGCTTTACTTATGCAGCTAAAGGTCAGCTAATGCCTAAACATTCCAGCTTCTGGAAGTCTGCTAGGGTCTGCACTCTAAGGGTCTCCAAGCCCTAGAGAAGATCAACTCTCTCTGCTTTGCTCAGGGAGAATGCCTCTGAAAGTGCAGTTCTTCCTGGCTTTAGCAAGCAATGAATTCAGTTTTTTGTTCAGATGTTGGGTAGGGACCTCTTTCTTCAAGGATAGAATTACATGTAAAGTGCTAAAAGATCACAAAAAAGAGGGCTATATGGAAAAGTTCACAAAGAGACGATTCTTGGCCCAAGTTGTAAAATGGGAGTTATTTGAGTAGAGAAAATTCCAGGAGGAGGGAGGTTTTCTAAGCTGAGGGAACACACTGTGAGTGAAGACATGAGTGATAGTGGAACTCAAGAGCTGCCACCTAATTTGTCATCCGTGAACTGTAGGATGTGGACAGGATGGGGTGATGGAAGCTTGACAGGAAGTTTGTAGAGGTTGGATTGTAAGGGCCTTGGATTCCATCCTAATGAGTTTTCTTATTCTGGTGCTTTGCAAACGTTTTTCTATTTCTAAGTTCTAACAGCTGAGGAGACTGAACTTTTACCATAAGAGGGAGTTTCTTTGAAATCTCCCTATAGAGGATATTTGTCATTCTGTTTTGGCTGCCAAGCATCTGAACTCTGTTCTTGTGCTTGGAGAATTTCCCATTGGAGGGAGAAAAGCAGAATGCTTTATTCACTATAAAAGCTGAAAAGGCCACTATTTGTTTTTCCAGCCTCCCTTTCAGCTAGCGCATGGACACAACTGGGGTGATACAAGTCAGAAGTACACACCCTAATCTTGGTTTGAGATGAGAAGCCGAGAAGGCAGCTCTAGGAGTGGAAGTGAATGCAGCAAGAAATGAGATCTGAGCTGTGAGCAGTGGTCATAGTGGTGGTTCCCATTGTTGAGTGCATGGTGTGAACATTGCATGCTGCAGAATTGACCTCTTTTCATCCATCCTAAGATTCACATATTTTCAACACTTTAATATCACTGAAGTCAGGATGCTCCTTATAATCAATGTTGTATAGAAGCTGATAAGCAGCATTATTATTATTTTTTTCTTAAAAAAAAAAAAAAAACAATGATCCTAGGGTCAGTGTCATTGAAGATTTAGAATGCTTAGTGTGGCAGAAGAGGCCATGTTGGATTATTTTTGAGAACAATTTTACTGTGCTCTTGGCCTAGTAGTCCCTTGTCTGGTTTTCCAACCATTTAAGTTATTCTGTAAGCTTCCAAATAAATTCATCCTTTGGTTAAGTTACTTAGAGTTTGTTTCTGTTGTTTGAAGCTAAGAACCCTGACTGGTATATGCTTGTCATCTTAAGAAGTCTTGAGCATGTTGTAGTTTATTAAAATATCTGCTTTGATTCAAAAAAGCTTTTCTCTCTAAATCGTCACTTAAGTTTGATGTCCCAGGATACTATGAGTTACGCTAATAACTCATTCAAAAATATTTATTGAGTCTCTCCATGTGAGATTACAGAGAATGGGTTCTATGAGAGAATGGCCTTCATGGAGCTTTCATTGCATTGTGATCTGGTGGGCTTGCATCCCCTTGCAGAGCATCTTGCCATTCCTATCCTCTGTGGACTTGGCCCCAGGTTAAGAAGCACAATGCAGGCCATAGAATGCTGATAGACACGTGAATTTAGGGAAGTGATGTTATTGCATCTGTTGTTAGGGACTGGTCCTTTCTTCCGTTATTCTCAACATCATTCACCTGGTGAAATCTTGTCTGTCTCCAGGGATTTCCTGCATCTTGAAGCTATATGGAAATTAGTTTGAGGAGTAGCACTGGTAGGGGGTGGGGTAGCCTTTGGGTTAGAGACATGGGATATCTATTGACCAAGCTGCAAATGCCTTTGAGTTCAATGTTCTAGGTATTAAGCTTTTCCTTTATTCCAGATATATGCTAGGTATCCAAATTAAAGACCTCCTCAAAGTGAATGGTGCTAAAAGTAATATTTGGGTCTCATAGGTCCTTAGGTTTTTCCAAAGTCCACATAAAAACTTGCCATGTGTTACCTTTACGTAGAATATTCAATTCAGTCCGAATGTATTGTCTGATCTTATTGCATAGAAGGAAGCATGCTTTCTAAAGGGAGATCACCTCTGGGAGAATATATTCTACCTGCGGCTGAAGAGTCTGATAAAATACTTAAAGAGATAAACAGCCCTAATGACTGTTAGTTGAGAAATGAGACATAGAAGCTATTTGAGCAGACTTTGATATAATGAAAGTTGGTCGCTGTAGAGTTGGTCCTGCTTTATGCTAACATTGTAGCTGGATACCTTTTAAGAGGAGCTAATATTTTGTACTTTTGTGGAACCTGATTCCCCAAATCTAGCACCTTGGGTATTGCTGAGGGTATACTGGAGTGTTACTGTTTACCTAATATTAAAGTCTTGACATCTTTGAATTACTATTAAAATGCAAGTGAATCCTAGGCATTCACAAGATACCACTATTTTCAAAATGTTTCTTCTCTTTAGATATCTTAGAATAATTTTCTTATCAGGATTTGCTTTATTATAGTTGTTAATTTGTTTTTAGTTTGAGATAGCACTGTACATAATATTCTGTTTCCTCCTTATTTTTATCCCAGTTTTTAAAAGTTTATTAAATCAGTTTGCATGAAAGCGAAATCCATGTCAGCATTTCTGGTTTCTGAGACAATACTGTTTTCCTTCCTCATTCCCCCACCATCTCTTGACTCTCTCAAAAGAAAAAAAAACAAAACAAACAAACAAAAAAACCAAACAAACAAAATACAGAACCATGCATTCATTGTAAGATGGGAGAGCTCTGACATTTCCACAATGTCTTTAAAAGGGGAATGTTGGAATGACATGATTCTCCTTTGTTAACTGTTCCACATTTTGTGAGAACAGTTGTACTTGCTCTAAAATTCTCAATGACTATTTCAGCAGAAGGAAAGGCAGAGATGTCCCTTGTTGATACAAGAATATAAGGAGAGCCTAGTGTTGAAAGCTGTGGCATTAGTGCAACAGCTTTAGTAGCTGAAGTAATATTTGTGATGGTAATTTTGGATTTTTCTCATGACTGCTTTGGAAATAGAAGAATAATTTGATTCTTGCTAAATTAAATAAAACAAGGGAGCTTGCAAAATGAAACATTGAGGGATATGAAAGCAAAGAATAACAGACACAGTTTAATAATTTCAGAAAATAACACAGTAGAGATTCTGTATCAACAGGTTGTTTGCCTTCTCAGCCCCCCAAAAAGGAATAAAAGGTAGGCTTTTCCCAGGAAGGTAGTGCTGTCTTTTAAGTAAGAGGGTTTTTATTTTTTTATTGTTTTTTGAGACAGAGTCTTGCTCTGTCACCCAGGCTGGAGTGCAGTGGCGTGATTTCGGCTCACTGCAACCTCCCTCTCACAGGTTCAGGTGATTCTTCTGCCTCTGCCTCCTCAGTAGCTGGGACTACAGGCATGTGCCACCATGCCCTGTTGATTTTTTTGTATTTTTAGTAGAGACAGGATTTCACCATGTTGGCCAGCTGGTCTCAAACTCCTGACCTCAGGTGATCCACACACCTTGGTCTCTCAAAGTGCAAGTAAGAGGCATTTAAGGGATCTTAAACCTCAACTCAGAGGGAGATGATTTAAATTATACATATTTTCTGAATTCATATTAAAATCACAGAAATTAAAGCCTCGTGTGTTAACGTATGCCTGTAGTCCTGGCTGTTTTGGAGGCTGAGACGGGAGGATCATTTGAGCGCAGCAGTTGGAGAGTCCAGCCTGGGCAACATAGTAAGACCTTGTCTCTTACCAAAAAAAAAAAAAAGAAAGAAATAAAGAAAAGAAAAAGTGACAACAGCAACAAAAATCTCCCCAGAAATTAACATTTCCTTTTTAAAATCATAGTAACCCTTTGAAGTCTAAATAATTCACTAGCTTCTATAGTAGACCTGAGAGGCCATGTGGCTGAGAAGTGAGGACAGACTTGACAAAGGGGCTTTCTTATCATACCTCTGCTCTGTGCATAGGACTAAGTTCTAGGAGAAAGGCTTAAGCTTGTGGTGCCATATTTATAGGTGCTGACTCACTGTTCCAGTTGTTCCATTTAACCATGATTTTTGATTCCTTGGTTTCAAAATTGTATTCCTTTATTAAAGTTTAACACAAGTAGAACATAAGGAACAGTGGCACCTATTTTAAAGAACATCATTTATAACATCTCAAGACAGAAGTCATACTATTGAGTGTACTTTTATTAATATTTAATGTTTCTTTTGTGGTCTTACCCTGGTTTTCCTTATGGAGTTAAAATTCGTTAGCATTTTGTTGCAATATGAAACAAGTGGGTCAGGCAGTGAGCTTTCTTCTTGAAGATTCCATGACAACCCACTCTGCATTTTCTTCCTATTTCTCTTTCTTGGTCTTCTCTGCAGTATCATTTCCATCTGCCTGTCCTTTGAATGTTTTAAAATTAAATATTCTTATTTTAAATTATAAAAGCAACACACACTCATTAAATAATTCAAGCAATTAAGTAACTTATCAATTATATCCCACATAAAAACCATAACTGCACAGTGATAATACACACACACACACATACACAAACATATTGATCTACCCTTCCACCTCTCTATGGGTTCTTACTATATATACGTTATTTTGCAGCTTGAGTTTTGATGTAAAAATATACCATCAGTGCTGTAAATATTGGCATTCCTCAGGGTTTTCTCACAGGATTTTTCCTCCATCTCTGTCTGCTCTGAATTGTGTTACCTGACTTGTGGTTTTGGTCATCCTCCTGATCATTCTCAAATATATATTGCCAGCCCTAGTCTGTCTCTAAGATTCCAGCTCCTCTATTTATCATTGCCTACTTAGATGCTGCATGGGTTCCCCATACCCAACTCTCCCTGAATACTGTTTCTCTTCCTGTGTCCATTTGAGGGAGCAGCAATAGCATTCACCCCATTTTCCCACATTGAGATTTGGCATCACCATCTGTCCTTGCTTTTCATTCAACCACATTCTGTCAATCGCCAGGCCTATTTTTTCTATCTTTTTAGTATCTTTTTAGCTAATTTGTTATTCTCCATACTGCCTACCACCTCTGTCATCCAAGTGACGGTCATCTCTTGCTTGGGATGCTCTAACTTTCTAACTATCCTTCTTTCTTGGATTCCTTCTCTTCACCTTCTAATCCATTTGCCACACAAGCCCAAGGTGATTTCTTCCAGTGCAAATCTGAACATGCCTTACTTATAATATTCAGTGGCTTGCCATTGTCAATGGAATAAAGCCCACACTCTTCAAGACTAGTAGTCTTCATACTTAGAGGTTTCACATGATCTGGCTTCTGCCTGTGCTTCGCCTGCCTGGTTGTTCACCATCCCCACCTTTGACTGTCACTCTAAACATAGTCACTCATCCAGAGTTCCTTGAACATTCCATGCTCTCACTTACACATGTTTGCCTTGATACATTCTGCCTCCCCCTCATGCTATTTCTTCCAGTTGATGTTCATTTATCCTTTAGGCTACTTCAGTGATACTTCTCCCAAGAGCTAGGCTTGGTGTCATTTCTATATATTCTCAAAGCATCTCACACTTCATCCTTATCCTGTTGTAGCATTGATCGTACTATACTGCAATTGTCTGTTTATAGTTTGTGTCTTGCCACCTCTTCCATCCCCCACCACCATTGCCACTACTAACTTGACTGTGAGCTCCCTGAGGGCAGGAACTAGGAAGAGCACAAAATGTAGCCCCTGAGAGGGACCAAATATTTGATGAATGAATGTCATCAGAAAACCAAGATCCCATAAAGCTGCAGAGATGACCAGTTTCTGAATCCTAGGAGTTACAATGATCAAGTGTAGTGCCATGAAGGAGTGAAGCAATGTGATCATAATCAGAAACTATTTGCCTTTTGCTTTCCTTCATGCTTTATGCTGTTTGGAGCCTTCTGTAGTCTTAGCAATGTGTTGTAACTGGAGAGTTGGAGACCTGTGCAAGGCCTGACTCCTCAGTGGGGCAGGAGGAGAAATGCAAGGATTCCTAGAGAGGGAAAGCTAGATTTTGGTTAGCTGATTGTCAAAACACTCAAGGCAGCTATCTCACGTCTCACAACTGGTAAATCCTGCCTCCCTGCCTTCAATCTCAAGCTCATTAGAGAGAAGACTAGGTTTTTATGAATCTCCCTCACTTCAGAGTCCCTGTGTCCTTTAACCCACATGGTGGAGAGGAGAATAAACAAATACTACTGCAAACCCGAGTGCCTCATTACTCTGTTTTCTACTCTTTTGTATATTCCATTGATTTTACACTTGAATACCACCCACCCCAGCTGTTACATTTTAACTGTGACTGTATTCACACTGACTTGCATGGGATACTTCTCAGTTCTATAGTAAGTATATATAGTAACATATAATGGAAAGAACTATGGATTTGGGTTTAGGAGATTGGGGTTAGGAACTGGGTGCTCTGGCTCTGTCATGTGATCTGGTGTGGTCCTATTTTATATAATTTTGAATGAAGTATTGAATATAAAGTATTAAATCACCTTTAAGGCAAACAACTTGAATTAATGCAATTCCTCCTAAATCAATCAAGAACAGTATAATATCAAAGCTGTTTGGGCCTATTGAATTATAAGCTGTATTGATTTTATTGAAATATTTCCACATTAGCTGATGAATGGAAATACCCAATAACTGCTGTCATGAGAATATAGTCTTAAAATACACAAATGTCAGTCAGACTTTGCAAGGTCTTCAGAAAGGCACCTCATGTATAAAAGGCAATCTTTCTGGCCTACGTAAGTCATCTGCCTTTTCTTCACTTCATTTTTCTCACTGGGGAAAACTAGGGGACTAAAACTTACTTCCCAGTAAATAAGAAAATGTACATAGAAGGTGCCTAGTTTAGTACCTGGTACAGAGCAAGCACTCAGGGAATGTTATCAGATTTGGAAACTATATATGATAGACAGCATAATTGAATGTCTGTTTTCTACTAGAAATTCTTACAACAAAGCAGTAAACTGGGTAATATATATTATAGCTTAAAAAATTAGAATCAGGCTGGGCGCAGTTGTTCACGACTGTTATCCCAGCACTTTGGAGGCCGAAGCAGGTGGATCACCTGAGGTCAGGAATTTGAGACCAGCCGCCAACCTGGTGAAAACTCATCTCTACTAAAAATACAAAAATTAGCTGGGCATGGTGACAGGTGCCTGTAATCCCAGCTACTTGGGAGGCTGAGGCAGGAGAATCACTTCAATTTGGGAGGCAGAAGTTGCAGTGAGTCGAGATCATGCCATTGTGCTCTAGCCTGGGTGACAGAGAGAGATTCTGTCTCAAAAAAAAAAAAAAAAAAAAAAAAAAGAAAGAAAAAAGAAAAAAGAAAAGAAAAGAAAAAAATAGAATCAGAGGACATCTTACTTCATGGATATGTGTGGATTTTGAGCCTATGACTGCCTTTTCCCATGATTTATTTTATTTCTTTGTTGAAATAATGAGTAAGATGGCCAGAAATAAGTTTTAAAAATAGATCTGAAGAAACTGTTCTCTTAGTTCCCTATTTCTTAAAAGGGCCAGAAAATTTTAAATAATAGACACACATTTTTGAAAGGACATTTAAGTCAACTCATACAGAACCTCTTTACCCTACTTATGACATGAATGTAATAGTCCAATAGTTTCTTTTATCAGGGTATAAACGTCTTTAAAATTCTCCAATTATTCAGAAGCACATCAAGTTACTTTCACAGACATGTGAAGGTTAAGAAAAAAGGGACTCTTGGGTGATGTAGGATAGGGTAGATTTACACTTTCTTTTGTTCACCTTAAGAACTGAAAATACAAGATTTTCCAAACTATAGTGCTATCAGATATATTAATCATGTCTTAATTGGAGCTTTGGGGAAGTCCTTGCTCTCATAAATACAAGGCATTATTAACAATGAAGTGATTAGGCTACAGAACCATTTAATTTAAAATTTAATCCACAGTTGAAGAAAATAAAGTTTTATCAATTTGGGGACAGAATGAACATAGAGAAAACCTCAAGTATGAGAAGATGAAGATTTGGTGTTTTGATTGACTACATCTTGGAGGGAAGATTTACAGGATGTATACATCCTTGAGGCCCAAAGTTACCTTTCTGACTTTCAGACAGAGAAGATGGACAAAGTCTGGATTAGAATGGAAAATTGTTCTGTTTTGTTTTTCTTTATGGCCATGAATTTGTACAAATGGAGGAATTTGGAAGGACCTGAAGCAATGGCCTTGCCATTTGATCAAAACTAGATGATCCCAAGTCCTACAAGAGTCAGCTGAACTCACTAAAATTGCAATGAGAACAAAATATCATATTTCCCCGTTCTGGTTTAGAGGCAGCTAATTTTTCCTTAAGTAAGTTTGGGTTTTGAGCCTCTTGAGTTAATAGCTTTCCTTTTGCTATCATGCACACTCTGCTAGCCTCAGCACCTGGATCAGATAAATAGCCTAAATAATGTTTGTTTCATGGACAGCTTTCTTATGAACTATCTCAGAATGTAGTCAATTTGATGGTCCCTGCATTTGGCCGAGAACCAACAAATCACCCCACTGAGGTGGACTTGGGACATACTAGGGGTGAGGCGGAGGGTAGATGAAGATGGCTGGGAACAGGAAAAGATGTGGGATGCCTTTCCTTCCAGGTGCCCATCTGGGCTACACGTGGCCAGATGGCAGGAAGACCAAGCATGGGGCAGAGGATTTTGGCTTCTTCTCTCATTCCCCTTGGTCAGCTTGGATCTGACTATTTGACAGACACATTAACACAGAAGTAAAAAGTTAGAATCTGCTCTCTTACCCTTTAGTCTGTGTCAAACAGTAGATTTTAAAGTTCTTTGGGGACAAGAATATCTTATTCACTTCTCTATAACCCTCTCAACTATCAACATGCTTAGTATATAGTAGTGATTTTTTTAGGTAAAAATATATCTTAGTTATTTCAGAATACATACCATCCTTTAATGTTCTAGAATTTTTGAGCTGAATGTTACAGTCGATTCTAAACAGAGTGATGAAGCTTAAATGGGCAAAGGTAATCAAATGTGTTCTTTATTTCCTTTCTTGATGTTATCACCTTTTTTGGAGGTGGGAGATGGGGACAAACTGTTAACTCTCAATCTTTTACAAATACGTTATTTACTCTAAGGACTTTCTTTGGCAGCCCTAGTTAACATTCACCAGATGGTGGAGTCCAACTGGAACAGAGAAACGGGCTTAGCAAGGAAGTAAGCCTTGGCCTCTCATGAATCTGGTTAAATCTCTTATAGAGGCAGATACATTTGATTGAGTACTACTATTCTTGTTTTGTACTCTTTCCTTTATAACTTTATGAATAAATGACAGCTGGCAGCACAAGACCTTTGAAAGCTACTGTTCTCTATTAATTCAATAAGATGATATCCCCATTTCTTCTGTCTTCTTTCTTTAAGAGAAAATATGAAATTATGTTTTAAAGCTGGTGCAACTAAGACTTGGGTTTTCCTCGCCTTTTCCCTGTGAGGTACTTGTGTCAGGACTTCTTGTGTCGTTACATGCCAGGCTGTCCTGGGGATGCTCTGTAGTTCCTTAATGCCAGTGCACACATCTGTTCAGAATTTCACCTTTCTCATTTTTGGACATTTCTTAAAATTGATGGATGCATTTAATGTGACATTTTTTTCCCCTAAAAGACTGTTATGTAATCAAACCAATGATGGCTTATAATTGATGGTATCTTAGAATAGAGGAAAGGTAATGTGTTTTAGTTATCTATTGTTGCATAACAAATAACCACAAAACTTAAAATAGCAATAATCATATATTATCTTTCATGGCTTCTGTGGGTCAGGAACTCACCTAGGGCACACTAGGGAGGTCTGTGTCTGCTTCAGGCTGTCTGGGGTATCAGCTGGAAGACTTAAAGCCTAGAAATTAGAAGCATCTGAAGGTTCATTGATTCCCATGTGAACTTTGCTGCGGCTAAGTTCATTCCATAAGGAGATAATGGATTGGAAGGAACTAAACTAAAAATCTTTATTCCTTTTCTTATGAGTGAAATATTTTCCAAGATCATAAGGATCTCTGGAAGGAAGAATAAATTCGGTATTTTCTAAGAAAGGCTGTACTTGGGTTTCTGATCTGAGCGGGGCTTGTAGATCCGAACTTTGAAACACGATCTAACTTTTGATATTGGGAAGGGCAGCCTGTTATGACAATCACACATACATATCACATCAGAGCCTGTTCCATCCATCAGCATTCAGGATGATTTGTACCAGACTTCTTATTTAGTCTTCTCCAATTCTCCCTACCATCTTGAGGTTTGAAATTCTTGGTGGGGAAAAGAAACACAGGTGACAGTGACACTCTTTTCCCCATTTGAATCAGGAACTTGATAGTCATCTGTGTCCAAATACTCCTTATCTTTTCATTTTAGAGAAGAGTTCTTCTCTTGCAATCCTTTGAGATTTCTGATCTAAGCATATTAAAGAGGCACTTTCTCTAAAGTTCTTGTTATTCATATCTAAGATACATCCTAGATCCAAGGGAATCCAACAGTGTTTGGCCTCTCTAACCCTTCTCAACTTTTGAAAGTTCAAATAGTTAGATAAAATACTATTTTTGAAAAAAAAAATCAAACACTACTCTTTCCTAAAAGGTTAAAGTTTTAATAAAATGGACATTTTTTGGTTTAAACCTTTAGAGTTCAGAGGGGCCATTTCTTAAGGCCTACATCAATTGAGGTTTCTAAATATAATGTTTAAAGTAATATTGCTATTAGTATAGAAATGTGAAATAAGCATTCCACCACAAAAATAGGTTTTCTTTTGCTAAACTCATTTGGGTTAATTCTACAAGGATTACCTGAGCACTAGGTTCAGAATATTGAGCTTTAAGAAAATGTTTGTAAAAGCAATATTGTTATCACTAGTAGTTCATATCTGCTGTGTGCCTCCAATTGGCAGGCACTTGTGAAATTCATGGTATTATCCTCATTTTGCAGAAGAGGAAACTGAGCCCAGATAACTTATGTAATTTGGCCAAGGTCATACACTAAGCAAGTAGCAAGCAAAACTCTGTCTCACATGAAAACCATTGTGTGGGGGAATTTGACCAGTATTTGGGTAGCTATAGAATTTTTCTCAAGCAACTACTAATTCTAGGGGACTAGTGTATACTAATGGAAACTTTTCATGTGGAGTGTCTTCTTACCTGAAGCTGGAGGCTTCAAAGAATTAAAGAGAGGATCTTGATAGGGCTAATGCTTTCCTTTCCCACAACTCTGCATGACTGTTCCTACTTTACCCCTTTCATATGAAGGCATTCATATAATTTTGTTGTAGAGGCTTGTGATGATGACTTCTTGGCAAAAAGCCTCACCATGTTGCTCTAGTGTGCTGGAAACATGATTTCTAAGACACCTGACACATTGACACTTGTACTGACTTCAACCCACACCCTTAATAGAGGAGCTGGGTCTCTATTGTGACCATAATATATTGCACCAGAAGACCCAAATTCACTGCATTGCTTGAATAATTTGCCTGTATAATGGTACCCATCTGGAGCTACTGAATTCCTCACAGATTTCATTTTAGCTTCTCATTTATTAGGTTAAAGAAGGACTGTTTTATTCTAAAGAAAGTTTTTCAGTTAGAGGTTTGACATGGCTCAAAGATGATAGTAGCGAAACTGTTGGATATATATAAATCTTTCATTTTTGGTATGTATGCATGTCTTTGTATTGAATCCAGATTAGTTTTAGTTTTGGTGGGTTTATTCTGTAGATTGTTTAGCACTCTGAAGTTTTTCTAAGTTAATGAGCAATTGCGTCATGGATAACCCACATTGTGGTTTCTTTAGATGCAGTGTAGCCAATGGCAATAGTGTGTGTGTATGAGGGGGTATGTATGAGTGTGTGTATGATAGTGTGTGGCAGGATGAGGGAAGAGATATAAAGGACTCTTGAGATCTGGAATTTATAAAAATGATTTGTTCTTTAGTTTTCAGATTAACTTAAATTTTTCTCTTATTATAGAAATAATGTTTATTGTAGAAAACTTAGAAAATACATATGGGCTCCCAAAAATAAATAAACATGACATCTCAGAGTTAGTCACAGTTAAGATTTTGGTTCAGCTTATTCCAATCTCGTGTGTGTGTGGGGTGTGTGTTTGTGTGTGTGTGTTACTATGTGTGAACATTCATACATATGTTTATTCTTGCATAAATAAGCCTATACTATAAATATTCTTCTATGAATTATCTTTTCAGATGTATCCATTCATTCAATATTCTTTCATGACATCATTTTTAATGTCTGTACAATTCTTATTGTATGGCTATGCCATATCTTTTGGACATTAGATTTATTATTATTTTTTTTTTAATTCTGTTTTCTTGCAGCAACTGACTGATAGAAGCTTTTAAAATTTTGGACCACTGAATTGGCTCTCTTCCCACACTACAATCAGCAGACTGTGTTATGCATTGCTGCTTCCCTGCCCTGAGACCCACTTCCAGCATAATAATGCTATGGAACTCATTGCTGTTGACAGCTCATCTACTTTTGCTGTTTCTTCTTGCAGGAGACAGAGCATGTGGTATCCAGCCAGTCAGAGGGTCAGGTGAGAGCAGGAACACCAGCTCATGAGAGTCCACAAAACAATGCCTTCAGGCGCCAAGAAACAGTGCAACTTCAACCAAGGTGGGCCCTTTGTTGTCAGAAGCTATTCTGTGCTTGTGGTTCCTTTCTCAGAAATGCCAACTGTGTGCTTGCCAACCCCACACAAGAGGCGAGACTTTCTGACTTTTACTGGCATTCCTTATAGTCAGAAAAGCTGCTTAAAGGGGCCTAGAAGGAGAATCGCTGAGTGAGTTTAAGATAAATGTAAATGACCTACTTTCTCTGGCTTCCATTTGAAAGTAATCTGCCTTAAGTCTCAGGGGGAAGTGGAGACAGGTTCAGCCCTTGGAGAGAAATGCTGATTTCATCCATTCTTATTCTTTATTCTATGCTAGAGGGAGTTAGATTTTCCTTTGTGATAGTGATAAATTTGTGATGACCACGTAGGCACCACACCAACTGATTTTTACATAGTCTCTCATTTAGCCTTCTCTACTTTCTCATAAAGCTGTGTACTCATAGTCTGAAAGATATTAAGGCACTTGCCTACTGTTGAACAAGTGAAAAAGACTGAGCCACAATTTGAACCCACAAATGTCTGATTGCAGCACGGCAGGTGCAGATTCTGTGCTGACCCAAGTGTCTTCCAGTGACCTTAGCCCTGACATAGCCCCAGGATGGCCTCTCTAGCCTGCTAGACCTGCTGGAGACAGCCCTGGATCCAGGGCAAGGATGTGGGTGGAAATCAGCCTGCAGAAAGGTTGGCATGACATTCTGATGGGAGCCTGACATTGCAGCTGTCTATGGAAAGTCTCTTCTGGAAATAAACAGAAGAAAGAATTCAACCGCTAGTTGTGTCAGCTGTCTTTGTAGGATCTTGTGTACAGTGTAATCATAGCCCTCACTCAGTGGAAAGGGAGGGCTGTGTTTCTGAGCCTGACCTTTAGAATTGTTTTTCTAAGGCAGCACAGTCTAAATCAACAACTACAGAGAAGATTGGCTATGCTATGCAGTTGTACTTTTAAATATCCAATATACCAAATTTAAAGATTGGAGGGGACCTCAAAGATAAGGTACTTCCCTATCCAGGTGGATTATGGCCATCTTTCATAACCCTCGTCACAAGCTGACTTCTTTTATGTGTTTATTCTTACCTGACCTCAGGTAATACCTGTTGGATTCAGCCTTGTAATTTCTCCACTAATCAAGACATTCTGCCTCCTATTTGAGGTATTATTGTAAGAAAGCTATTTTTTGGCTACTGGAATCAATTTAGTCAGTGACCCACCAGCCTGATGACTGTCTCCCTCAGCAAGAAAAACGTCAACTATTATTCCCATGCATATTTATAGTATAAAAGCAAAACAACGCAAATAAAAACCCAAACAAAGTCATTCATGCTTGTGTATGGAATGTATGGTGGTCCTGTAGGGGTAGATATTTAACAGAGACCAACAGGGGAAAATGGTATTAGCAATTAACCTTCTCAAAGATGCCAGATGTTCAGTAAACTTAAAACCATTGTGTATCCCATTTTGTATTTCTCTTCCTCTGCCCCTTAGCAAACCTTCATAGGATCCTAAATATCTTGTCTTTTTCTCCTCCCCGTCTCCCATATTTCATGTCCCACTTTCCCAGAATTGAGCTTTCTGACCTAGCAACATTCCAGACTGTTCTGTGCACCGCTGTCAGCAATCGCAGGATCTGGTGCTAAGTCACATATCAGGAGTGCTGTGAGGGTAGTTATGTCTAGTGCTGTTAGTTAAGTAACCTTTAAACTACAATTATTTATCACAACCATGGTGACATCACCAAGGGACATTCTAATGGAACTTTAAAAAAATCCATTTGAGAATATTACAGGGATTGTGAAATTTGATGAACTGGTGAAATGAGATCCGAGGCTAAAAACAACTTTTAATCAGGTAGCTCGCATTCCTGATAACATTCCTCTTCTGTTTTAAGCCAGCATCTGGCCAGGTTTGGGTATATCATGCCAAATAGAATCTTGATAGAGACATGATACTGTAATGGGACACTCCAGACCTAGGTCTGGTTCAGAGTGAAGGAATAAGCCAGGCTAAGTCTCAGCAGGTGTAAAATGCCATCTTCTTTGGGGCAGTGGGTTGGGGGAGAATGCTATTAACATAATGAACACTGTAAAAAAAAAAGGAAGAAAGATCTCTCTGTAGCAAGAAGCCACCTTACTCCTTGGGGTCACACATCATTTGGGTGAGATTCAAAGGAGTAGTCAGTCTTCAGAAAATGAATCCATCTTCATGGAGGTGAGATTTTGGAGCGGATTGAGGTCATGAGGTGGGCATTGATCTTTCCATGAATGCCAAATAGTTTCATACCTACAGCTCTCAGAGTTCTCATGTTGTATATTGGGCTCTTTTGAGCACAAGGATCCTTTATGTATTTATGAGGATGAGATTCAGGAAGGTCTATGAACGTGTTTGCCCATGTTTCTGTGTATATATACCTTATTATTGCTACTGTAATAACTGACCATGGCTTTAAACACAAATTTATTATCTAATAGTTCTGTAGGATAGAAGTTCAACATATGTCTCCCTGGGCAAAAAATAGAAATAAACAAAAAAAATAAAAAATAAAAAGGTGTTGGCAGGGCTCCATTCCTTTCTAGAGGCTCTAGGGAAGAATCTATCAATTTCCATGCCTTTTCCAGTTTCCAGAGGCTGCCCACATTCCATGGGTTATTGTCCCTTCCTCCATTTGCAAGCCACCAACATTGCATTTCTCTGATCATTCTTCCGTAGTCACATCTCCCTCTGATCATGGCTGGGAAACATTTTTTGATTTTAAGGATTCATGTGAATAGGTTGGGCTCACTCAGATAATTTCCCTATCTCAAGGTCCTTAATTACATTTTCACAGTCCTTTCTGTCACATAAGGTAAGGTGGCAGAGGAGGGACAAGGATGAAGACATGGACATCTTTGGGGAGCTATTATTCTGTCCACTATATGTATGTTTATTTTTTTCTAGTGAAAATCTCTAAAACATTTACCAGATTCTCATATGGCACATGTAACCCCAGAAAATATTTAGAACCCCTGTCCTAATGTCTGTCTACCTCCAAGTCTGAAAACACATGACTCCAGAGAAGATTCAGAACAGTTAAATGAAGGTTAGCCTAAAGCTGCCTCATTACATATTTTAAGTTCAGCCTAAAGGTTTTTCTGTACATCGTGAACTATAACGTAAATGGAGTTGTATACAGACTGTAGCCTACTCTTGCGCCAATCACCAAGTTGTGGCCAAAGGTGGCCAGCTGTTCAAATAAGGCAAACGCCGAGTTGTAATGAATCCAGCTGTTTCTGTACCTCACTTGTGTTTTCTATATGTCACTTTCCTTTCTCTGTCCATAACTCTTCTTCCACCATGTGCCTGCCTGGAATCTCTGAGCCTACTCTGGCTGGGAAGGCTGCCTGATTTGTGAATTGTTCTTTGCTCAATTAAACTCTTTTAAATTTAATTCAGCTAAAGTTTTTCTTTTAACAGAACCCTTGTCCTAATGTCTTTCTACTTCCAAGCTGGCTTGTTCTTCTGATTTCCCTTAACAGAGCCAGTCTCAGATACAGTTAAAGCCACTTCCATCTTCTTTCACTGTACCCTTCCTCCCATTTGCCATGCCCTGCCCTTCCCTATATTGTATTCCTTGGCCTTACAGTGCCACACATTAGAGGACACAAATTTGGTGTCCTACAGGTGTATCTGGTGTGGAGACATATTTGACTTGTACAAAATTAAACAATTTTGAATCAACATTTTAAAATCAAAAGTTTTTATAGATGTTTGGCTTTCTTTGGAAGAATCTGAAGGTAGGATAACCTAGGGCCTACATTCCTCCAAGGCAAAAACTAGCTGGAGCTGAGGAGTAGCTTTCGATTTTTTTCACAATTCCTACCCAGCTCTCCTCATTTATTTATGCTCTTTGCTGAGCTTCTATAGGCATTTGATTTATAATGCCTGCTTTAATCCTTTTCTTCCTGGCAACTGCTGCTCCTGGGGACTCTGTAGCTCCCTGGAGCTGAGTCCTCCTGCAAGAAAATGTCTTATCATATGGTGATGGCTGTTATTGTCTTAATGCCATCTTTTCCCCAGATGACATGTTTTTATTTGAATATGGACTTTCAGAGCATGAGTGGAAGGGCTGGGTTACTATACTACTGTGGCATACTCCTCAATACCTGGTATTTTCAAAACATGTAAAATTAAAAACTGTGGTTACTTAGAGCTGGAAGAAACCTTAGTAATCATTTAATACAACTCATATTTTCTTCTTTGACACCCAGTGAGGCCGTGATTTGCTCAAGTTCTCTCTCCCCTTGATAATAGAACCAAGATTAGTACCATCAATCTTATTGAGTTGCTATTTAATGAATATGCATTAGTTTGACTGATTTTTAGAGCTAAAGCCAGTGCCAATCCTGTAAACCCTCAGATATGACAAAGGGAAATTTATGAATGTAAGAGAATATTAATGCAGTTGGAGATTTCTTACTAAGCTAAGTAAATTTACTTTTGAGAATGACTAACTCACTTATATTTAAAATATTGTATTAAAATTTATGACGGCATTAAACCTTTAATGTTGTTAAAGACCTTGTCTGTATAAACAGGAGCTATTCTGTAGCATTGTCTTACTGTTAATTAGGTTGGTGGTTACATTGTGAGCTCCAGTTGATTGGCCTCTTCATCCGGATTCCCACATTAGAGGAGGCTGAAGATCCTTAGCAAGGAAAATGACCTTGGATGGCCTCCACTATTTTTTGACATTCCAGATGAAAGAGAAAGCTGGGGGCTTTGTTGCTTTATAGAAAGAGGAAGTTTTGTTGGCCACAACTTTTCTATGGGGGATAAATCCTTTCATCTTTTGTTTTTGAGATAGATAATGTGTGTGTGTGTGTGTGTGTGTGTGTTTGAATAGCTAATTGTTTCTTATTTAAATGTTTTTCATAGAAGTAAGCAGAGTCTTAATGAGTTCTGCTAAACAGAGAAAGAATGAGTAAGAGAATGAGCACTGAGATTTTTCATATTAATAATACAAAAGACATATCTCCCTTCTTGAACTGTACCTGATCTCTGCATATTTCTAGGATGTTCTTCTCCTCCCTCATTAGCGTCCTCCTACAGTTTTGTTTTGTTTCTTTCTAAAAGGAGAGCAGGGATGAGGTAGAGATAAAAAAAAAAAATAGCTTGTCTTCACAGTGCTTTGAGACTCCCTGGTATACAGTTGGATAATGAGTGAGTATTGACCTAGCTCACGTTGACTATCCCACATAGAAAGGGAGCCAGATAGGAGGGCTCTCCTTCACTGCCCACACATACTTCCTCCCTCCGTGGACACAGAAACAACCTGGTGGAAGGAAAGAATTTTCAAACAAAGAGATCCAGGGTCTTATCTCACATCTATCAGGTGACCATGGTCATTTCACTCAAATTTCTGGGCCCCCTCCTCTAACATAAGGAATTTGGGTCAAATGATTTCTAGAGCTTCTTCTGGCTCTAACGTTGAAAATGCTCAACACTCTAGATATTTAAAAGATTAGACATGGGAAGACTTTAGCTTAAGAATACAAGCTCCTGAAGATGCAGATGAAAATAATTCCCTCTCCCCTGCTGTAGAGCACAAAAATCCCACACCCAGTCCGTAAACTGCTGATTGAAAAAAGAGCCCACACTTGATTATTTTGGAAATGAAATCCTTCTTTTTTGTTGTTTTTTAAAGGAGACTACCCTTGGTCATTTGATAAATTGTTAGCACCTTCACTAATAATTTGGCCCAAGGATAAAAGGGAAATGTAGAGACATTCTCTCATTCAAAATGCTACTACTACCACTGCTACTAATAATAAAATCAGTGAAACACTGGAAAATATAGAAAATCGCAAGGATTTAAAAATGACTTGTTATCTTACCTCCCAGATATAACTGCTATTACCACTGTAGTGCACATTCTTATATTGTTACTATTGTTTTAATGTTGTCATAAAGAGAAATTGTATATGAAAGGGGCTTCTGGATGCACTGGGCTTTAAATCTGCTAGAAGCACTATTTACTTCAAGCAGGTCCTAGAGTAGAAAGTTAGGTAAGAAAGCATTATGATTATACAATAATCGTGTATAGCAGTGTGCTTTTCTACATAAGACCAGTAAGATGAGTAATAGAGTAGTAGGTTAATTATCACGAGATTGGTGAGTTCATTTATGGCTAAATTGAACAATTTAATTTTTTATAACAAATATTCTAACATACAATTTCTATAAGAAACATGTTTACAAGCTTTAGTATCATTATAGCCCTTTGTTAGAAATGATATTTCAAGGAGACCAAACAGGAAACTTTGTCCTTAACATCTGAACATCTTGGAAAGTTTCTTGGCTTAACATAAAATAGATTTAAGAGAAATTTCAATAATGATTATAGGAGACAGAGAATGTATAAATTTAAACCTAATTTAGAGCTTTGACCAGCTGGTTAAGTGTCCAGTATTCCTGAGGCCACTAGAATGGGGCTAATCTTTAACTTACTCTTCATCTTCCCAGTGAAGCCATGGCTACTCCCATATTTCTGTTATAGTTATTTGTCAATGAGGTTATTCTTTTTCAAGCTTTACATTAAGTACTACAGACACACACATACACACACGCGTTATGTATAGTGACATACACATACACACAGAGCTCCTACTCAACCCTCCATATGTTTTTTTCTTATATTCTTAATGCTAGATTAAAACATTTTTGGGATTAGAGAGATAGATAGATGTATATATACATACACACATATATATCTCTCTCTAAGAATATATTATATATAATTACATTGCTTTATGTTACATTATAATTACATTGCTTTATGTTACATTATAATATACATTTCTATATATTACATTATGTTATACATAATTATATTACATTGCTATGTAACTTGTTTATCCTGCTTAATATTATATTTTCCATATCATAAAATACACTATAACATATGTAATGGCTGTAAAATATAGTCATGTACCACATAATAACATTTCAGTTAACAGTGGACCTGTGTAATAGTGGTCCTGTAAGATTAAAATACCATATTTTTACTATACCTTTGTATGTTTAGATATGCAAATACCGCTGTATTACAGTTGCCTACAGTCTTCAGTACAGTAACATGCTGTAGAGGTTTACAGCCTAGAAACATTAGGTTATACCATATAGCCTAGGTGTGTAGTAGGCTATACCATCTAGGTTTCTGTAAGGATACTCTGTGATGTTTGCACGACAATGAAATAGCCTAAGGATGCATTTCTCAAAATATATCCGCATCACTAAGGGATACATGACTCTATTTCCTTTTACGGATATACCATCATTTATTTAATGAAATCCAAAGTATTTGATATTGCAGTTACTTATAGGATTTATATTTGTATTTATTGCTGTAGTAAACATCTTAAAAACAATATCTTTGTGTGTATCCATTATAGTTTTCTTGGTTTGTGCTTAAAAGTCAAAGTTGTCTAGGCATAGGATTTGGAGTAGCTAACTGAAATGAAACTTAAGATATAAATTTTTAGCCAGGCACACTGAGATTACAGTTCATGCTTGTAATCTCAGCACTTTGGGAGGCTGAGGCGGGCAGATCACTTGAGGTCAGGAGTTTGAGACCAGCCTGGCCAACATGGTGAAACCCTGTCTGTACTAAAAATAAAATACAAAAGTTATATATATATATAATTACCTGGGCGTGGCGGCACACACCTGGAATCCCAGCTACTTGGGAGACTGAGGCATGAGAATCACTTGAACCTGGGAGGCAGAGGTTGCAGTGAGCTGAGATCACGCCATTGTACTCCAGCCTGGATGACAGAGCAAGACTTTGTCTCAGAAAAAAAAAAAAAAAGATATACAATTTTCAGTTATCCGATCATGGAAGAAGATGGGGATATAATAGACAACTAGTAACTTTGAGAGATAAAAGATAAAAGTCATGTGGGTGGATTTCTGTATGTGTTGGAATCATAGGATGGTGGCTCTGGGTGGAATGTTGGAGACAATCCAGTTTAATCGCTTCCCCCTTCCTTGTGTATTCACTAGATATTTCTGTTTCATTCACTAGCCTTCATGGTTTTCTAGTTCACATTGTGCTAAGGGCAAAGTGCTTCTGGCTTTAACATTCCCAGAGGACATTTGAAAGTCATGTGGGGGATGGAAAAATTCTTTGTTGTGTGGGATGCCTCATTCATGTCAGGGACTCGGACACCTTTGGCTCTAGCCCACAGAATGCCAGTAGACAACTCCAGCTTCAGTAATAATCACAAATAGCCCCCAGGTTTTCTACGTGACCCCTAGGGGACATACCATCACCCTGTAAAAACACGAAAACAAAAAAAAAACCACTAAATTTCATGATAGATACATTATCTAAAATCATGTTTTATGTGAGTCTTTATTAACATGGGGACATGATCTATTTATAGGTGGAAAAAAGCAATTACATAACACAATAGAACACAAGATGTTCCTATTTTTGCTTAATATATAATTATTTACAGAAACATATACTAGCAAGACATAAATCCATATTTTGGTGGTGGTAATTTCGAGGGGAGATGAATTACGGGTGATTAAAAAGATACT
This sequence comes from Piliocolobus tephrosceles, assembly GCF_002776525.5. Classification (NCBI taxonomy): domain Eukaryota; kingdom Metazoa; phylum Chordata; class Mammalia; order Primates; family Cercopithecidae; genus Piliocolobus; species Piliocolobus tephrosceles. The sequence goes on along the minus strand of NC_045442.1, from coordinate 55,296,423 downwards.
TTTTGTGCTTTTCCTTTCCAGGTTTCCCCACTAGCGATCCCCTAGTAAGTTTGTAACTGGCAGAAAGTGATAAGTTTATGTTATTTGCAAGACAAATAATAGTACCTACTATTTCTCTGGCTTTATTTATTTAGTAATGATTGAATCTTACTTTGGGACAGACATGACTGTTAGGAGAATATTAGGAGAGAACAGATTTATTTTTTATTTTTGTTAACTGGGAAAACTTAAAATGACTTTTCAGTGACACTTGTGGCCTTTGTGGTTTAGGTCACTTGGGATCAGAAACCAAATACTACAGATGATTTTATAGGTTTAAATAATGTTTAAAACCATAATTTGTATCATAGGTGCCTCTTTTCTTCAGCGTTTGCCACAGTAGAAAGTCTCTTCTTATACTCTTGAGCAGCATGCCAAGCCTCTCAGGGGTCCAGTAGCACAGAATTGTTACCAAGAGCACTCCAATGACCCTGCAGATGCAGGGACAAGGGAAATATCAAGACCCGTTTAAGTGGGGGTGAGGTCCAAGGGGAGAAAGATTGAGAAGGTGTAGATGCAGGAGTAAGCCAGCTGTCGAAGTCTTCTTAGTGCCTTAAGTTTAGTACCAACACAAGAAAACAGTTTTGGCCAAACCCAGACTATTGAATAAATCAAAAAACACATAAGAGAGTCCCTGGGAAGGGCCTAGGAAACATGCAAGATACTGTAGTGTAAAGAGGAAAGGCATTGGCAGTATGCAGACCTGGATGCCAGTTCCAGCTTTGCTGCTTCCTTGGACAGATTCCCTAACCTCTCTGGGCTTTGATTTCTTCAGATGTGTGATGGAAATGAAAGTATCTACTTCCCAGAGCTACTGTTGCAAGGATTAAATGAGACACTGCATGTTCAGCTTCATTCAGGGTCTGTCCCACAGCAGGGGCTCAGAAGATTAATGTTGTTGCTCCATAAGAGAGGAGATCCTTCCTCCTTGAAGGTTTTTGCTTAGCTGCACGGTACTGATCTATGGCTTGCCAACACATCCATCTTGCTGCTAGTGTTCTCTCTTCTCTCCTCCATTTATCTAAACTTTAATCTCATCTCAGAGCCCAGCTCACTCCCAGATTTTCATGCACCTTATCCTTTCTCAATAGCCCATGTTGATCTCTGTAGTTAGAACACGATCAGTGTAACTAGACACATGGGTACTATTGTTCAAAGAGTTTGGTTTATCTCTTCAAATAGGATATATATCTATTTTCTGTAATTCTTTTGAATGTGCAGTTTTCAGCACAGTGCTGAACTCTTAGGTTCAGTAGTTTAGTAAAGTTTCTGCTTATTAATTCTTAGGTAGGCAATCCCATGGAATTCTGGTTTGCCCTCCATAATATCATGCCTCTCTTGGCCATATTTCATTATGGTCCTTTATATACCTGGCCCTTCACAAGCTCTAGTTTGCTTCTGTGTACACTGGCTGTGCTTCTTGTGCTTCCATATCCATCCTTCACAGAGCCCAGATTACCTTCATAGATCTGTTTTTCTGCACATCTTTAAGCTAGACCTTAGCTTCTCTCTAGTTGAACCAAAAACTATGCATACCTTGGACCAGTTGGTTTCCCAATTCAATCTCAACTGAATTGCCATTTGAGATTCCAGTGATTTGGACTCTCTTGCTCAACTTGGACGTGTGATTCAGACAATTTCAAAAAGGTTTTTAAAGGGATTGTACATGGCAAAGTGGTCCTAGTCGACCATGAATAGTCGTGGTTGGAAAAGTGGGGATCAAGAAAGTGGTCCTTTTCAATGTGTAATTACTGCCAACCTTGCTGATCTTGCTCGTGTGAAACAAAGGAGACCCGGGCTATTGCATGACAAGCAGTTGTTTCTTGGTAATGTGGTTGGTATTCTCTGCAAACAATGGCAATTAACTGTGTTTGATTCAGGCAAAGAAAGGGATCTAAATTAAGGCTATTGGTTAGCTTAAAAAATTGAATTAAGGGCAAATATGCTTTGGGAAGGGTAAGAACCAGGCCTAGTCCATGGATTTCTGGATTCACAATGACAGGGACATGTTTCTCTGAGGTGTTATCACTGGATGATCCCATGCTAATACAACAGCTTTTCATTCCTGCTCAAGTGTTGACTTCAGGGAGAAGGAACTAACTGGCCTAGTTCAGGCCATATGTTTACCCTTGCTTGTAGAATTGTGGAGAGCTAGTTTCCCAAGGGAAAGGGAGGTTGGTGTCAGAAGAAGTGGATTGGAGATGAAAAATGCTGAACAGATGAATTCAGTATAGTGTTGGGTGACTTAGGGGCATGGGAAGAACCTGGAGCTGTTGGAGGAAGAGAACTGCGAACCAATTTTACGGGTCAGAAAGGCTTGGTGTGGCTTTTGCCAAACTTAAGTGAGTCAAAGGCATGGAGAGACCAGGGCTCCTCCAACTTGCCTCCCTGATCATTAGGTCACCCTTGCCCCTCAGACCCACACTGATTCAGGTTCTTTTCATCTTGTGCTAAGTCGCATCAGCAAAGACAATTAAAGCTGGAGTGTACTGAACTGCAGAGAAAATGTGCCAGATGATGTCAGAAAGGTTGGTGGTGGACACACTACATGGGGCCTGGTAGCCTGCGTGTTGATTCTTGGATTTTGTCTAAGTCTAGAGGAAAACCACTGGAGTTTATAAACAGGAATGACAGACTCAGATTTACATAAAAAGACCACTCTGGGTACTGTGTGTTGTATACTGTACTGTGTGTTGTATGCAGGGGTACATCTTGGAAGCTAACATATCATCCCTGTGGGAGGTGCTGGTGACAATGAAGATGGAGGGAAGATGACAGGTGGAGGATACAGACTCGTGACTCTTTCCTTTTGGGAGAGAAAGAAAATCTTGAATAGGGAACAGGCAGCATTTAGGCTTGATTAATATTAATGCCTACTCAAATCTCATGTGTCTTGAAAAATATTCTTCTGTTCCAAGAGCTAACCTGATTGATACTTTAAAAGTTAAAGTGTTGCTAGTCTGAGTATCAGTTGTAATATCAGAGGAGCCAGTATGATACGTAGTTACAAATATTCATCAGCTATTCACCTGTCATTTAAATTCCGAGCCCTCCCCCAACGTGGCCCATCATTTGTGACACTCTGTGCCCTTCACTTCATCGGTCCCTGATCTAAATCTTCATTCGTGTGATTAGGTTTTTCTCTTTCCCCCAACTGTAAGCTCCAAAAGACACAGATTGTGTCTACTTTGTCACCACTTTCTTACTTGAGGTTCCTCTTGAAGGTGGATTCTGTTAGGAGGACCTGGGTACAGGAAGGTGGCCCCAGGAAATAGGAACTAGGGAAGGAGGAAGAGCCCACAACAGGTGTGCAACTTGGTAGGTTGTCATCTGAGCAACTGGGGTCTCTCTGAGGAACTGTGTAGACAGTATCTCAGACTTATCCCTCTGAAAGTTGAGGGGGGGGTCTGCAGCATTTATTCACACTCCCACTTCTTTTCTGGCTGTGGGCTGCTCCCAGGGGAGTTAAATCTGCCACACATGCAGGCTGAGGGAATTAGCCCTGCCTGGCAAAAAGCCTTGAGGCAGAAGAATGAAGAAACTTGGCAGATGCTTGAGGTGGGATGAGGGGAGCAGGCAGAAGTGTCCTTGGAGCTGAAGTATTGGTTACAACCACTCTGTCTGCTGGGCTGAGCACTGCCTGGCACATGGAGCAGGTGTCTGATCATTATTTACTATGTGTATGGAATGAATGAGGTGATGCAAGCAAAGTGCCTTGTAGCCTGCTCAGCAAACCACATGCTGCTATAATTATTACTCCTAATAATGTCTTATTTGGGCCTCTGCTCTCGCTCATTCACCAGGAAAAAACCTGCTGGATCCTATGTCCTCAATATTCCATCCAAAATGTGTTCTTTATGGTTCACAGTGCCTTTTAAACCACACCCATGTCTACTTTACCTCCACTCTGCCAATTCTGAAGCTGGCCCTGTGCACCTGACTCACTGCTCACCCATTCTCTGGGCATTGGCTGCTTCTAGTCTCTGTTCCAGCTCACCAAAGTGAGAAGTGGTACCTTTTCCAGGACAGCTGGGCTGCCCCGTATTTGAAGTTTTTCATGGTGTTTTGAGGGGCTCAGCCTTTCCCTCTTTGGGAATGTGTTCCCTGGGGGACCAGGCCAGAAATACCATGTCACTCCTATACTCAAAGAAGTTCCTCCCTTGCGCCCTTTAGCCACTGATGTCCTCCCAGGCTGTTACACTTGGACTTTTAGGATAGTGATCCCCAGTTAGGAATCCCCTAGAGTGCTTGTTAACTATATGTCATCATCCTACTTTTCTGGAAATTCTGATTCAGTAGGTTTGGGTTGTGGCCCAGGAATCTCTGTTTTAATCATACTGGCTGATTCTAATCTTCAGAGAAGTACAAGGTGTGAGGTGGTGGTTGGGGGAGTTGGCTTCTGGGAGGGTATACTGTTGGGGATCAGTGTTCTGTTTCTAGCCACAGCATCCTTGGGAGTTCATTGGCCTGGACAAGTGGATACATGGGTTAGGAAGTCAGTTTCTGAACATCCGTGGACTTCTAGTTTTGTTTTCTTTTAGTAGTCTCTCGGGGAATAATTTTAAACACTGTGGCTTGGTTTCTTTTTAATCTTTGAAGTTGGCTGCTTAATATTTGACCTCAGTCTTTTCGCAGACATTTAGTAAGAACCAATAAGAGAATGTCTTCAATGTGGTTTTGACTCTCTAGAGAAAGGAACTTTCTATTTACTGGTATTAAGGGCTGTTATTGTTTCTAATAATATTACTGGAATTTATTGGCATCTTGTCTGTGTCTGCATATAGAGCTATTGTTTGTATATAAAGCATGTTTTTCTCAGAGGGTTGTCCTCTTGGGATATACCTTTTGTTTTCAAAAGAGTTTCAGGAAACACCAGTCATACAGCCAGCCAGCAGTCATCCGGGTATACATTAGTGTATCCCAAGTATTGCTTTCTAATTAATTTTTTAATGCAGTAGGATATCCTGAATTCTGAAGATGTGATGGGAGTCAGCACTGCTCAGTCTAAGGCTCTGATTCTATGTGAACTATACTGAAAAGTGTGTTGGATGCTCTTCTTTTACTCTTTCTGCCCAGGTTTTCTAGGTCATGGGTTCAAAAGCTACTAATTAATCTTTCATAGATCTCTTCAGGGAAGAAATGCATTTGTTATGGGAATGAGCGTCATTCCATCCTCCAGGCTCTGCTAGCATGCTATAGATAGAGGAGGGAGCATCAGTTATAATTACTTTACAGACTCAGAAATATATAAGAATGGGCAGCTGCCCATAACCCTGGGATGAATACTTTATTTACAAGCATATGAGTGCCTCCTGTGTGTCATATGCCAGGCTTGGCCCTAGAGATAAAATGTTAAGCAAGGCTCCTATGGTCCTTGCTCCACAGTGCTCACCATTGTGAGAAATAGACAATCAAATAATTATACAAATACATGATTAAGAACTAAGACCTACTGCACAGCAGATGTAGAAGATCAGAATACAGTGAGAACATATATATGAAAGGGAGACCTGATTGAGAGCTATCTAGCATCCAAAGTATGAATGAGTTACTTAGGAGAGAAAGTGGAGAGGGAACAGCGTTACAGGCACGTGTGAAGGCCTGCACTGGAAAGGAGCATGGTGCATCCACAAAACTGAAAGAATGCCAGTGTAGCTGGAGTTCAGAGAGGGAGTCTGATGCAAGCTAAGGTTGAAGAGTGGGCAGATGCTAAATTCTTCAGGGTGTCATAGGATACTCTCAGAATTTTGATTTTTATTTTAAGTATAGTGTGTAGAAGGGTAGTGAAAGATCTTGTGTGGATGGTGGCCTGAGGAGGGTAGAGGGGAGGTAGGGAGACCAGGGAGGAAACTACTGTCATTCAGGTAGTTCAAATGAGAGGTGCTGGTGGCTTGGCCCCAGATGGCTGTGGTAGAGATAGACGGGAGGGGACAGACACAAACATTATTTGGGATAAGAAATTGAGAGGCTTGTTAATAACTTGGTTATTGGGCTTAAGGGAAAGAAAAGTGTTGGATAACTGTCAGTTGTCTTCAATGAGCCATTGGCAAGATGGGGAAGCTTTTCACTGAAATAGGAAACACTTTCCTCTGCTAATTTAATTATAGATAGTTAAAACATTGGTATAAATATACAACTGTGAGCTAAAATGTGGCGTTTTCACAAATTATCACATCCTGCAGTTTGACACTGTCCTCAGGCCAAGAAAAATATCTTAATGCTTAGTTGGTTTTATTGTTTTGAATTCCAGTACACCTCCTGTGAGAAGGCCACTAGAAGATGACCCTACAGGCTGACTCAGCACGAGCTTTAGGGTTGCAGCAAAGTGGAAACATCAAATATTTTTAGACAAGTTGTATTTCAGTGGGCCATCCACAAGTTTGCAGTTTGAATCCAGGTGAAAGCTCTTTTTGTATCAGCACACAATTAAGTTTTGCATTTCTCTGTTGAGAAGTATTTTTTAGTTTGAATTATATAGTGGTGGCAGCAGTAGTGGTGGCAGCAGTGGCAGTGGTGGTGCTGGTGGTGGTGATGGTGATGCTAGTTGGTGGTGCTGGTGCTGGTGCTGGTGGTGGGGGGTGATGATGGTGGTGATGCTGGTGGGTGGTGGCAGTGGTGGTGGTGATGGTGGCAATGGTGATGGTGATGGTGATTGCGGAGGTGATGGCAGCAGTTGTGGTG
>NC_045442.1:55286089-55289693 GCF_002776525.5 Piliocolobus tephrosceles | reverse complement strand
GTGGTGGTGGAAGGTGATGATGTTGGTGAATGGTGGTGATAGTCATGATGGTAGTAGTGGTGGTGATGGTGATAGTGGTTATGGTTGGAGGTATCACATGCTTATCACTACTGAGGGCCGTAATTGGGCTCTGAGGAGTGCAGGCTGCATTTCTCATTGCCAGAACCTGGACTAGAGGACAAGGTTACACTGGAGTTACTCTGACTGGCTGACTCATTGTGGTCCCCTTTAGAAGCATGCATTTGATATATATTTGCTTAGTTACTTTCCTATTATTGTTTTGGACACAGGCGGCAAGAGAATTGAAGGGAGTGTTCAGTGTGACCCAGTTTTTGTGTGTAGGCCAGCTTCCAGGAAGGATTGTAAATGGTTCAAGCCGTATATTTAAGTATCTTAAAAAGAAGGGAGTTTGAGATGGCTAGCTACTGTTCCAGTTCTCCTTCATCCATTGCTAAACTTCCCCAGTGAGAAGCTTCATTTATTTTTCCTCTTCTACTATAATCTTTATCGTTTTCAATCCAGTGGCCTTTTCTTTTCTCCCCTTCTGTTTCTCATTATCTCTAGGTGACTTTGACACTTTGTAGCAGTGTGAGCCTGGGCCATTCTCCTGCATGTCCTGTTCTTCTTGCCTTGCTTTCTTTTTCTCCATAATACTTAGCATCTGGTGCATAATAATCACTGGTTTATTTCTTTTTGTTCTCCTCCTCCCATGAGAATATAAGTTCCACAAGGGCAGACTTTATTTTATCCACTGCTTTGTTCCCAACACCTGCAACAGTACCTAGCACATAGCTGGTGTTTAAAAAATATTTGTTGACTGAATGGATGAAGTATTTAACTACCCTTTCTCCTATTAGGTCAAATAGATATAATAATGCTAGTCTCATACGGTGACCTTGAAGATTAAATAAAATAATGTAAGTAAACTGCCTGGAAGACCCACCCTGGGGTAGTAAGGGCTGGTGAATTGAAGTCATTCTTGGGTCTAGTTCTTTCTCTAATTTATCCGTCTCTTGAAAAGGTATATACTGAGAAGGTGCTAGGTTCTTTGCCTAGCATATAATGAAGGAAAAAGTGATACAGAATGTGCCCATATGACCTTACCTGTGGCCACTGTACACCATCGAAATTATCATCACCCCCTTCCTCTGCTGAACACACTTAGAGTGCCCAGTTCTAGGGTGAACCCTGGCCAGACATTTTTACTTCTCTATTTCAGCCTCACTTCAAATGTCTAAATCTGAACTCATGAATTGCCTCTCTTTATGAAAAACGTTACATGTTTTTCTGACTTCATTAACAAAAAAACCTACCATTTTCCTTGTCACACAGACTCAAAAGTTTGTAATAATTTTGATTACCCCATCTCTTTCACTCCATACTTTGAATCCACACCCAAGACTTCTTGATTGCTTTTATCATTGAAAAATGTCTTTTATCTGTCTCTACCTCTCCAGTTTCTCACCACCATTCTTCTTTTTTGTTTGTTTGTTTTAGAGATGGAGTTTTCCTCTGTCACCAAGGCTGGAGTGCAGTGGCACGAAATCAACTCCCTGCAGCCTCTGCCTCCTGGGTTCAAGCAATTGTCCTGCCTCAGCCTCCTGAGTAGCTGGGACTACCGGCGCATGCTGTCGCACCTGGCTAATCTTTTGTATTTTAGTAGAGATGGGGTTTCACTCTGTTGCCCAGGCTGGTCTAGAACTCCTGAGCTCAGGCAACCCGCCCGCCTCAGCCTCCCAAAGTGCTAGGATTACAGGCATGAGCCACCACACCTGGCCTCTCACCTCCATTCTAACATCATTTGCCCTGATCCTTGATTTGCTGAAGTGGCTTCAAGACTCAGTGTTCATTAGCTTTATCATCATTTAAAATTTTACTAGATTCTAAGTCTCCTTAAGGAACTGCCTCTGATTATCTATTATTGTTTCCCCAACACTGGACCAGGCACACAGTAGACATTCAGATGGTTAGTAAATTAAATTATCTTTGATGCTCTAGACTACAGTTCTCAAATTTGTTCTGGAGGTTTATCTAATGGTTAAGAGTAGTTTCCTTGGAAGATCATGTGAGTATATTCCACATAGGCTCTTCTCTATATCTCACTAATATATACCATATATTTTTAACAAAGTATATTTCTGTTTCTTTCCATGAATGTTTGCTACTTGGTTATTTGTTTTACCATCTGCTGTCACTCATCAACAGGGAGCTTGCACCAAAGCCCTAGAAAAATTTGTATTTGAGGAGTGTAAACCGGTAAATATTTTTTCTGTTAGAGAGTACCACTCTTCTATTTTGCTGGTGCTCCTTTGTAGAAACATAGTTGGAGAACTATTGAGGGTTACAAAGAAACTACGAGCCATTCAAAGTGTTAGATGTTACTGAGTACGGTGGGTGGATTAACCCCTGTCTCCAAGACTGCTTTTGCCTATTTTGTGGGAAAGAGCTATTTTGTATTTTCTGATGCACTGAAATCACTGTCTGTGGCTCAGGGGATTGATGGATATAAAATGTGTGAGCCAGCAGTCTTCCTCCTCACCCTCTTTTTCCCCTTGAGCTGTCTATGCCTGAGCGCATGGTTGGGAGCCTTAGCCTCTCTCCCACCCAGGAGGGAAATGCTGGTTTGTTCAGGCATGGAGTACATTAGTTTGACCTTCACAATTTTCTTCTGATACCATCTCCTGAACTTTTCTCTTTAGAAATTGTTTGCACAGTAAGCAAAGCTTGTAGAGTAAAAAAAAAAAAAAAAAAAAAAAAAATGTATTCTTAAGAATACTTAAGAATATTTTAAAGAAGTTAGGCTCCTGGTATTTCTAAATGTGCATTATGACATTTAGATATTGACCTTGTTGCCCATTTAGAGGACATATATGCTTTCTTCAGGATTCAAATTGGAGCAGAATAGTAACTGTAAATAATTAGATCCCCAAAGAAATCTATTTATAAATGTTAACACTGAAAAATCTCTTATTCATTAAGATAACTGTCCTTTTCATAAGGATAATAACTATAAGTTAATATGTTTATTATATAATAGTATTCAGACTGTTTCAGAAAAACTTGAATTCTATTTAACAGATGATATTGGACCACAGAATTTAACAAATCATGATTTGGACCTAAGGATCTTTCAACAGTGGAGTTTTGTGTATTTTGTTTTTGTTTGTAAGCTAAAGAAAATTGACTTACTGTAGGTAGATATGCCTAAAGTTCATTTTCATCTGTTGTCAGCTATGTAGTGGCAAAACCCAGCTTTGCCATGTGTCTCAGTCAATTTAGTGTTGGTATTGCAGAATACCTGAGGCTGCATAATTTATAAGGAAAAGAAATTTATTTAGCCCGCAATAATGGTCACTGAAAAGGCTAAGATTGGGTGGCTGCACCCGGTGTGGCCCTCGGGCTGCTTCCACCCATGGCAGAAAGCAAAGGGGAGTTGACTTGAACAGAGATCATATAATGAGAGAGGAAGCAAGAGAGTGAAACCAAGGAAGCCAGACTTTTTGCAACAAGCTGTCCTCTAGGGAACGAACGTCTTCCCTTCCCTTCCCTTCCCTTCCCTTCCCTTCCCTTCCCTTCCCTTCCCTTCCCTTCCCTTCCCTTCCCT
>NC_045442.1:55188043-55285989 GCF_002776525.5 Piliocolobus tephrosceles | reverse complement strand
TCCCCTCCCCTCCCCTCCCCTCCCCTCCCCTCTTCCTTTCATTTATTTTAAGTTCAGGGGTACAAGTGCAGGCTTGTTACATGGGTAAACTTGTGTCATGGGGGTTTGTTGTAAAGATTATTTAAGCCTAGTATCCATTAGTTATTTCTTCCTTATCCTCTCCCTCCTCCCACCCGCCACCCTCTGAAAGGCCCCAGTGTATGTTGTTCCCCTCTATGTGTCTATGTGTTCTCATCATTTAGCTCCCACTTATAAGTGAAAATATGCAGTATTTGGTTTTCACCCAAAATTATGAAAACCTTGGAAGACAACCTAGGAAATACCATTTAGGACATAGGCCTAGACAAAGATTGCATGACGATGATGCGAAAAGCAGTTGCAACAAAAGCAAAAATTGACAAGTGGAATCTAATTAAATGAAAGAGCATCTGCACAGCAAAAGAACCTATCAGCAGTGTAAACAGACAATCTACAGAATGAGAAAAAATTTTTACAAACTACGGATCCCTCAAAGGTCTTAATATTCAGCATCCATAAAGAACTTAAACAAATTTACAAGAAAAAAAAACAAGCAACCTCATAAAAGAAGTAGGCAAAGGATATGAACGGACACTTTTCTTCTCCTTCTTCTTTTTTTTTTTTTTTTTTGAGACAAAGTCTCACTATGTCACTCAGGCTGGAGTGCAGTGATGCGATCTCAGCTTATTGCAACCTCTGCCTCCCAGGTTCAATCAAGTGATTCTCCTGCTTTAGCCTCCCAAGTAGCTGGGACTACAGGTACCTGCCACCACGCCCCACTAATTTTTGTATTTTTAGTACAGACAGGATTTCACCATATTGGCTAGGCTGGTCGCAAATTCCTGACCTTGTGATCTGCGCGCCTCAGCCTCCCAAAGTGCTGGGATTACTGGCATGAGCCACTGCGCCCAGCCAAACAGACAGTTTTCAAAAGAAGACATACATGGGGCCAAAAAACAAATGGAAAAAAGCTCACATCACTGATCATTAGAGAAGTGCAAATCAAAACCACAATGGGAACAAATTTATTTTTGAGTAAGAACTAACTTCCATATCCCTCCCTTGTCACAGATCCCATGATCCAAACCCCTCCCACCCACTAGGCCCCACCTCCCAACACTGACACACTGGGGATCATATTTCAACATGAGTTTTGGTGGGAACAAACCACATCCAAACTATTGCACTGTGGTACCCAGCAAATATTATAACATTTATTGTGTAAGTTAAGAGATAGGATGAAATTTCCGTAAGCTGTCTTCAGTAGACAAATGGTATCTTTCTGCAACTGTATCAGATCATATTCATTCAATCAAAAAGAATTACTGAATTTTTAATAGGTGAGATTTTAGCAGTATAGAAAATAAACATAATCAATACATCCTTGGAGCTCACACTTTACTGTGAACATGCAAATAATTGAATAATTTAAATAGGAAGTGCTAAGAAGAAAACGTATAGGACAGTATGCTAGAGAGTGAGGGTGAGGGCATGTCTAGTTAGGGAGGCCTCCTTGGGGTGGTGCCATGTGAGCTGAGCTGATGCATACATGGTGATAAAAGTGAATTGTATGCAGATCCCAGGGGAGAGCAGTCTGGGCTCAGGCACAGTAAGTGTGAAGGTTTGAACAGGGAGCAAGCACTACATGTTCAAGGAACAGAGAGAAGGCCAGGGTGGTTGGAGTATGGTGAACAAGGATGAGAGTGGTAGCAGAGGGGGCCAGGAAGGTTGTCAGGGTTCAAGTGCTATAATGTGCTACAGGCCATTGTAAGGAGTCTATATTTTATTCTACAGGCAGTGGGACACCACCAAGGGTTTTTTATCAGGGGTACAGCCAGATTTGTAACCACCAGCTTCACATGTACATCATTGAAAAGTCTTTTTTAAATGGAAATAATTTTTCTTTGTATTTTATAGAATAGACCAGAGGACTGTCATTTGGCCAAAGGATGCTTTTGAAACTCGGCAGGACTTAAATGAGGTAGGTGCAATCATTACTGGTTATAAGAACATTAATTAGCCAATCATGAGTTTTACCATTCTTTTTCACAGTACTAGGAATTTGTTCTGATGAAAACTTAGTATTTTTGCTTTTAAGTGAACTTGTAATACTTATAGTTCTTTGTTCAATTGGTAATGTTTTTCCTTCTTCTAGAGCAAACATATTTAAAATATTGTTTGTGAGGTGGCTCACGATGTCTTGGCCCTAACCCAAGTCCAGCAGTCATTTTGTTACACTCTTTTCAGCTTTTCTTCAGGATTATATAACCATGGCTGTGACAGTTAACATCAGTAAAATTTTCTCTTAATTTTATTTTGTCTACATCTCTGTTTTTCCTAACGGCTCCTGCAGTTTCAAACATAATCATGCTTACTGTTTATCCACTGAGAATGATATAGTTTGGTGTTTGCAATGTGATTTTCTTAGTAGACTTTGAGACATGAAGCCATATTTTCCAATCCAAATGATTTCCCACCAAACTGGACATCATGATGTTAATTAGCTTGTTCTGGATTTTCTTTGGAATATGTAATTGAATTCTCCTGTATGAAATTAATGTAACATAATTATGATATCTATTATTATGAATGCCTTTGCGTAAGACATTGGTTTGGAATAGTGTCTGGCTCTTCTTGTCCTCATTGTAAATTAAGTAGTAGTGGGTGGTATTTAGTATGCCTGATTAGGGTCATAGCAAAGAGAACGGAAAGATCTGATGATCAGATGCCAAAAAAGGAAATGATGGGCTTTAGGCAAATTGTTTATTTGATGTTTTGAAGATGCATCGCTTCCTCCTCTTCCTTTCCCACTGCACAAAAGGGTATTTCACTAAATTTAGGTGATTTTCTTTTTCTTTTCTTTCTTTTGGTTAGAACTTGGTAGAAAAAAAATAGCTAAAAGTAAACCAGCTGCTTGGTTAAGCCAAGTTAAATAGCTAAAGTGGTAAAAAATGTCCTAAAGATAAGGACACAAAATTGTTATTTTTGTGTGCGTGCATACAGACAGGCTCCAAATTCTAATCTTCCTCATGGTAATGAGTGAAAAAGAGTTTAAGAGAAAAGAGGCAAGAGCCTAAGTCAGTGAGTGCAGCTGTCCTCCCCACTGTGAACAAGCAAAATGCTAGCTGTAAAGGAACAAAGGTTTGTTTTGACATAAGTGACTAGAAAAATTAGGTGACTGTAAGAGTCAACTCATGACAACTTTCGAGTATTTGGGAGAAACTGTTTCTTGAGCTGCAAGCCCATAAGGATGCTGAGATCACTTGAGCATTCCCAAATCGCAGTTGTGAAAAGCTATATTTGAAAATCTGCTTTTCCATATTCCTTCCTACATTGTATTTGCAAATGACATGAAGTTGTGTGCCAGCTTACTGCGCTGATTGCCTGGGCGTAAGAGCGCTAGATAGAGAGGTCCATCTAAAACAGCAGGCAGCACCATATTTTAAATGTGCACGCTTCCATACAGAGGTGACGCTGCTGACCCAGACTGGTTGAATACTTTATGTGCTGACAGTGGTTTTCTTCCACCAGGGGGTGAACTATATAGATTGACCCACATTCTTTCACACAGTTTCTGTTGTGGCCAAAATTTGGGAGACCAGAAAAAAGCCTTGGGGAAACTTGAAGGAGGTGCAGTATGAATGGGTCAGAGACCATCAAGGAGGGTGGATGTGTTCCCACTCATGGATTGAAATGTCCTATGTCATTCCCAGCATTTCTCAACTTATTGAACACCAAACTCTTTTACAGAAGAACCACCTAATCACATTTCTTTAGGCGACAGAGTCCCTATGGAACACAAATGGGAAACATTGCTATAATATTTTTAATGGGGATAGAAAATATATACAGAAAAGTACACAGGTCATAGGTATACAGCTGAATGAATTCTTAAAAAGTATGCAATCAGCACATAAATCAAGAAACAAAATATTACCAGCATCCCAGATGCCTCTCTGTAATTCCTTCCAGTCACTACTCTCCTATGAAGATAACTAGTATTTTTTAGTGTTTTATTCATTGATACACTCTTTTGTGTCTGGCTTTATTTGCTCCATGTTATGTTCATGAGGGTCATTCATGTTTGGTATATAGTCGTAGTTTTCATTTGCTTTGCTGTAACTTATTGTATACTTGTTTCTGGTTGTTGACTATTAAGAGCTGTTGTTATCTATCGTATATATTTTTATTACTATGAGCTGTTTACTGGCCTCTTTGTACAGCTGACTTTTTACAGGAGTATGCCTCCCATCTCTAAATAAACATGTAAGGTAGAACTTTTTGTTATGTTAGCTATCTTCATTGGTTTTTGTTCCTTTATTTTATTTATTCACCACCTGCCCACACATCCTTATAAAGAACCTATCAGTTCTGTTAACTGCACTCTGTTCCATACCAACTTACAAGTCTAAAACCAAAAAAGAGTTTCTTGAGCCTCATGAGAATCATGGTCCACAAATTTTTTCCAGATGTTTCCATATGTTGTACCTAAGTAATAATTACAAGATGCTACATATGTACCTTATATATTCCTCAAATTTTACATCAGGTATTTCACTGATGTACTATTTGTACTTCTTTGTCCACTCGCTCTGTGACTGACAGATGGGACTGTCAGTCAGCTTGGGACTCAGCTTGATTCCAGAGCTGGCACTTGACCCGAGGTCTTCTCTTCCTGGCACGGTGATACATGGTGTAGCGTATCTGCGTATGTTGTCTCTGTGTGTGTTTCTCATACTTTCCTACTGGGCTGAAGAGCTCACTAACTTCTTGTTTCCACTTGGCCTGAGTATAGATTTGACACCTGCCAGTCTCATTTTTCTTCTGCCAGCCTGGAGCTCCCAGTTTTTGACTTTGAGTCTCTTGATAGGAATTGCATTTTTTATTTCACAGTTTTTGGTATCTCTAGGACTAGGATATAGGAGTTTTTTCCAGTAAAAAGTCTGATTAAATCTCCCTACTGACATTCACCTGAGCTGTATGACTCTATCTCTATAAGACATCATCAGATTTTGGGGGTTAGGATCTTTTGAATCCTGACAGGAAAATTTTGTAGACTTGAGATGTCTCATCCACCTTAATCCTTGGTCTTAGTCAGTCTGCCAGTCCGTGTAATTCATAAGCATTCAATAGATCAGAAAGGTACTTGAAAGATAAAATGAAGAAAAATGATTGTTTTACTCTCTGTATGCTTGTAGATCACATTCCTTGATTCAGTTCCAATTAAGAAAAATAATGTATTTATAAAGAAAACTAATGAATCTCTCCTTCCCTGGGGAAAAAAAGCCATATTGGGTCCTCAAACTACTGTTTCCAACTCCCAGACTATATATGAAATAGCACCACATCAACTTCTTTTAGTTTTCATTTGTAAACTAAAATTACCAAGAAAAAATTGGTAGACTCAACAGTGAGGGTCAAAAGGGGATGATAATCTATTCTTCCCACCTTGCTTCCCCACTTCTAACTCTGTAGGAAGTTTTGAACTGGGCTAAGTCTAGGTGTCCTTTCGGAGATTTTTTTAAGTTTAATTAGATTTTTAAATGACAAATAATAATTGTACATTTGTATATATTTATGGGATACAACGTGGTGTTTTGATAAATGTGTACCTTGTAGAATGAACAAATCAGGTGAATTTGCATATTCAACACTTTGAATATGTATCAGTTCTTTGTGATGAGAACATTTAAGATCCTCTATTTCAGCTAATATACAATATATTGTTAACTATAGTCACTGTGTGGTGCAATAAAACACCAGAACTGATTTATCCTGTCTAACTGAAACTTTATACCCTTTCACTAATGTCTCCTCTTTTCCTGTCCACTGCCTCCCCACCAGCCTCTATTAACCCTATTTTACTCTCTACTAAAAGTTTGACTTTTTTAGATTCCACTTATAAGTGAGATCATATATTGAAAGTGAGGCCTTTCAATTTTAACATTCATTGATTCTACCCCTTTTCCATTTTCCCAGTGCTTTCAGAATGTGGCCATAGCTTCCCATCAGGGATGGAATAAGGAAAACTAAGTGACTCATGGTTAAGGCCAATCCACCATCTGAAGCCTTATTGGGGAGTGAATAGTAAGTAGTGCAATGGAAGTGATATATGTGCTTAGCACAGTTATTTATCAGTCTCACACAAGAGAGAGGCCACATTATTGTAAGTGAAGAATTGTGATCAGCTGGGGATCTGGAGTGGTATGGCTGGAGGAGGCTGAAGCTCTGGGTCACCATGGGCCTTCTTTTCTTCTTTATTATACTCACCCAACCCAAGTCCTATGTCATATCATACAGAAGGAAGCAGTCACCTCAAAAACTGATGGCCTCTGTGCTCAGGAAAAACACTTTATTTTCTTGTCTGATAGATACTTTGAAGGTATTCTGCATTTACCTTTTGGATAAAACAATGTCAGTTGAGTGAATATGAGTTTGTTTTCATTTTACTTCTTACCTGGAATTTCAAGGCCATATAGATAAAGTCAGCCACAAGCCAATTGACCTTGAAGGAGAAGCTTTGGTGACCTTACATGGATTACATATTTCCCTTGTCTTTGAGGCTTATTGGCCATGAAACTGTCTTGTGCTGGCATTGACCATCACTATTGTTTATCCTCTCCAGGCCTAAGAAGGCAGCTTATAAATCTGAAAAAATAAAACAATCTTGTCATGGGTTAACGGGTTTACCCAAGAGAGATGTGTTGAGCACAAAGAAGCAGATGCTGAATCCTGGAATGTGAAAATGGATAAATGTTGCATCAGTCTTTTGCACACCAATAAACTCTATACCTCCAATGGTGAGGATTTCAAGGTAGCTAAGACTTAAGGCATCAGTGGGAGGAATACTTCTAGGTGGGTATATTGACTTTTTTTTTTTTTTGTCCCCAGAATCAAACCATAGAGACAGTTGTCTGTCTCTCCCATGTATGTTTCTCACATGGTAAGGAGTCTAAGTGGGATGCCTCATTGTAGGAACATAGAAAAATGTAAAACCTTAATAGAATTAGGAGGACAGAATAAGTTCAGTTGCAGGGAGTGAACGAGATAGAGGGGATGGGGACTATGTTTAGAAAGTTTGAGATTCTGAAGTCTATGGCAACTTGCTGAGGTGGCCAGCCATAGTGAAGTGGAAGGAACACTGGAATTGAGGAGGTTGAGGAATTATGAAGCCAGACATTAGCCTGATTGTCAGCCTGGACATTGAAGTAACTGAATATGTCAGGGACCACTGATGGAGAGTAAGAAACCAACCCAGATGGAAGTTGCTGAGTCCTGTAATATCCAGGTCATGGAATGGGAAAGGATGGTGTTGTCTTTTGTAGGGGAGAAGAAATTGGTAGACTCAACAGTGAGGGTCAAAAGGGGATGATAATCTACTCTTCCCGCCTTGCTTCCCCATTTCTAACTCTGTGAGGTAGAGAGTAGGAAAGAGAAATGATTTTTCAAGGTGGAGAAATTTCAGTCATGTTGTTACTTCATGAGGAATGTTAACACTGTCACACTGGCTAAGCCATTTCACCTGGTAACTAGTAGAACCTAAAGCATCTGAAAAAGGCAAGCACAAGTTCTCTGGTACTGCATTGTGCTCCCTTTATGAGTGCTTAGCCCATTTATGGCCAAGGTTGCAATGTTTTGAATTTTTACAATCAGACCTTGGCGATGACCTTGAGCAGTAGGATATAAATAACTCCCACATGCTGAGCACTCCAACAATGGAACACTAGGCATAAATGGATTAGAGTGAGAGGATAATAGCATCTCTTTAATCGAAAGAATATTACTGTAACTTATTCTGAAGAATTCGTTATAAGTGCTCTTTGTGTTTATAGAATAAGGTAGAAATATTGTTGCTGTTAATTGACCCTACAGGGCATTCTAAAGGTGTGTTCTGCCTCTGTTACTGCTTTGAAATTTCGTATTGACTTTATCAAAAATAGGAGATTTCCAGATTTGTGTTTGTCATCGTCACCTTCACTGGTTATCGAGGAACCAGAGGAAGAGAAGATGCTCACAATGGGCATGGATTCAGACTTGTGCTGTGCTATATTCTGACTGTGGTTCTACCATAAGAGGACAAATTCCTTAGGAATACCATTAGAATCTAGAGGAAGAGGCTATCTTATAAGAAACAAATGTAATAAATTACTAGCATGCAACAGATGTGCAATAATGACCTAATATCAATATTAAGAAGTTTAACCTTGAATCTGTAATTGCAGTCTTATTCTACAAAAGAGATACCTATTTTTATTTAGCTTGGTATGAAAGAGATGATTTATTTACCTGCAATCAATATGAAAAATTAATTTTTCTTCATATACTACTGTCAACTCTTATCTGTTTAATTATGCTGGTCATAATTAAACTTTAGCCTCAATGTCAAAGATATCTATGAAGAATCCTTTAATATGTTAATTTTGTTAAAAGTAGGACAATTTACACACATGCGGTGTCCCTCTTTGAGTCAGTATGCATGTGTCTATGTCTTTGTGTATCTCCATGTGAAAGACTAGATTGTGTTTTTATTAGCATCCACAGTTTAACATATAGGCATTTTGGCATCAAGCCATATCAGGCCTCAAGATGGTACGTATTGTTTTGTTCAGGATGTGTTTCTTTCTCAAAATTGTGTTAATTTTGTGAAAATGGTCAAGAAAGAGGCTTCTTAGGCCTTTAACATTCTTGAGCTGACTGAATAGTATTATTTCTGTAAGAATAGGCAGCTGTATTTTTGTATTCAAATACAAACCCAGTCTGCAGGGTTAGGCCTTAATTCAGGATTGATTGAGGATGTTTTACAAAGTATCTGGGATTCTTTCCGTGTGACTGAATGTCAATTCAACTCGGTTTTAATAAGAACAGGATGTTATTGATATATATCTGAAAACTTAGGATCAGGATAGGCTGTATGCATGGCTAGGTCCAGAGATGAAAACTCATCATGGAGATGCCATCTATTCCTAGCTCTTGGTTCTTCTTTTTCTATATTGGCTTCATCTTTATTTAGGTCAGCCCCTCTCTAGAGACAAATTATTTAGTCACTAATTCCAGTGTATATTAGTTTTCTATTAATGGGTAGTAAATTACCAAGAACTTAGTGGCTTCAAACATGTATTTATTAGCTCACAGTTATGCAGGTCAGAAGTGTGGGTGGACTCAACTGGGTTTTCTACTTAAGGTTTCATGAAATTGAAATCTAGGCACTGGCTGGGTAGTTTCTTATCTGGAGGATCTGGAGAAGAGCCTCCGTCCCAGCTTCTGCAGATTGTTGCCTGAATTTAGTTCCTTGTAGTTGTGCAACTATGTGTCCTGCTTCCTTGCTGGGTGTCACCTGAGGGCAGCTCTCAGCTTCTAGAGGCTGTCACACTCCCCCTCCTCACCCTTTATCTTGGAGTCAGCAACAGCGTGGCAAATCCTTGTGCTTTGAATTTCTCTGATGTTGTCTTTTGCTACCAACTGGAAGAAATGCTGTGCATTTTAAAGGCCTCCCCTGATTGGTCCAGGCTCAGCCAAGTAATCTGTATCTTTGGTCAGCTGAGTTAAAGCTTTAATTACATTTGCAAATCTCTTCATAGAAGTACCTAGATTAGTGTTTGATTATGTTATCAGGGTATAGGAATCTTGATGGCTACCTTTAGGATTCTGCCTACCACATATGAAATAACAGCCTCTTCTTCCTAGTTCTAAAAAGTCCCATATTTGAGTCTCATTTATCTGGCTTGGGGCATGTGCCCATTTCTGAATCAGTCCCTGTGATGATGGCGTTTGGAATAAGCTGATTTGTTAGACTTGGGCCATATTTCCCACTTAGGATCTAGGAGTGCTGTTCTCAGAAGATGAGTAATTAGATGCTGGGCTGCATAATGTTGGTCTCTGGAAGCATGAACTCCAAAGTAATTTTCCTCTCTGCTGGACCCCTGCAGGATGCCACTTGGCGTTTTTCTGGTATGGTTTTTTGAGTTGAGGTAGAGTCACCTATCTCCCCTACCAAGGTTTGTTCCTCAGCTGGAACAGTATCCTATGATTCATTTAATTTTAGACAACTTTTGTTATCAGTGTCAATGAGCACATCCTGTAGCCAACATGGTCATGGTGTGAACACTAGTTCTCATTCCCAGTTAAATGAACTGCATGGCAAAAAAGCTCTCAACTACTTCCAGGTCTGGTTTATTCTGCCCCATTGTTCAGATGCAACTATCCAGCCTGCCTTCTTGTCTCCAGGGAAACCAGATCTGTGGGCCTCACCCTCAGGGGAATCCTTAGTGTGGTGTTGGCAGAAAAAGTGGAAGCCATGTCAGCAGCTGCCTCTAGTTTTCCTTGTCTGGGAACTGCCTCGGAGAAGCATCAGAGGTGTTGGACTGAGCAGAGGCATTGAGGCAGGACTTGCCTAGTTGACCCACCTGTGCTGCCTTTTGCCTGGCAGCCTACCCATCACCCCAGCTCCCCTGCAACTTTGCCCCATTGGCTCCTCCTGTTTTCTCTGGCATGACATCTTGATCCTTTTTCTTGTTGCTCACTCTTTCAGGTATTTCTCTTCATACTACTAATTTCCTACTCTCTCATGGAAGGCTGGAAGGAACTGTATCCAGTTCAGTGGCTCCTAGGGGCCAGCCTGTGCTATAGTTTTTATTGCTTTTTGGTGAAAGTATAAATATAAGATAAATGAATATAGTGAGTTTTTTTTTTTTTTTAAATAAAGTCTATGAACAACTCTTCACTTAGACATTGTTCTTAAAATTTTCATTTTGTGAAGAAATGATGGGGAGGGGATTTGTTTGTTTTCTTTCTCACATGCTCTCACTTGGTGAAATATAAAGTTGACAGCTTTCATAAATATATTCTGCTCCACCTACCCCTGCTAACTTTTAGAAAATATTTCTGCTGATCTGAAGACCAAATTTTTCCTGAGAACTGTGTCCTTTGAGACGTTTTCTTCTAAGGTAATTCATTCTTTCAGCAGGATTTGTTGAGAAGCAAATGTGTACCCAGCTTTGGGTCTGGTACGGGGTGAGGTGCAAGAGCTGCAGTACAAGAATGGACTTCGTTGTCCTCACTTCCCAGAGGTTTACAGGGACACACATCAAGTCCAGACATCTGGCCTTCCTAGCCTTGGCACCTATTGTCTTTTTTAGGACATTTTTGGCCTTCTGAAGATTATAAAACTCAAGTTTATAGAGAGACAAGAGCTGAATTTTTTTATTTTCTTACAAAATATTAGATTTGAAAACCTAAGTATCTATCAACAGAGAAATGGATAAAGAAAATATGGTACTTATATACAATGGAATATTTTCCAGTCAGAAAAAAGAATGAAATACTGTCATTCACAGCAACATGGGTGATCCTGGAGAAAATTATGTTAAATGAAATAAGCCAGTCACAGAAAGATAAACACTGCATGTTCTCGCTCCTGTGTGAATGCTAAAAAAGTTGATCTTGGCTGGGCGAGGTGGCTCACGCCTGTAATCCCAGCACCTTGGGAGGCCAAGGCGGATGGATCATGAGGTCAGGAGATCAAGACCATCCTGGCTAACACGGTGAAACCTCATCTCTACTAAAAATACAATAAAAAATTAGCCGGACATGGTGGCCGGCGCCTGTAGTCCCAGCTACTTGGGAGGCTGAGGCAGGAGAATGGTGTGAACCCGGGAGGCGGAGCTTGCAGTGAGCCAAGATCGCGCCACTGCACTCCAGCCTGGGTGACAGAGCAAGACTCCATCTCAAAAAAAAAAAAATTATCTCATAGAAATAGAGAGTAGAATAGTGGTTACTAGATGCTGGGACGGGTAAGGGGAAGAGAGAGAGATAGGGAGGGATTGGTTAAAGGATATAAAATCATAGCTAGATAAAAGGAATAAGTTCTAGTATTCTACAGCACTGTAGTGTGACTCTCATCAATAATAATTTACTACGAGTTTTCAAATAACTAGGAGGGAAGATTGTGAATGTTCCCAACACAAGCAAATGGTAAATATTTGAGGTGGTGAATAATCTCATTATTGTGATTTGATCACTATATATGTATCAAAACTCACCATGTGCCCTATAAATATGTATAATTACTATGTGTCAATTCAAAATTTAAAAATATATAACTTAAAAATTAGTATTTGAGGAAATGGCCATGCTTTCCAATGTGACCTGCCATCCTTAAAGGCATAGATATATGTTATTTCATATGGCATGTGATTTTATGATTTTCAGTGAACACTTACTGATTTCTAATATTCATTGAATTTTAGAAATTGAAGGAGTTAAGGTAGTGTTATCAGAAAAAGTACAGGGCCCATGAGCCAGCATTATTTGGTGGTTTGCCCTGTGACACAGAATGAGCCAGATTAAGGGCCCAGTGGGCCATCTCCTGTGCTCTCATCTTACTAAGTTTAGTTTTGAAGGTGAATATTTTTCAGGGCTAAAATAAATGGAAACAAAGCCACAAAGAAGCAACCATATGGGTTACAACCCAGACTAGCTTTGGACTTTAGCCCTTGGGATTTAATTAATGTTCTGGGAAAAATGACTAGTTAGAAGCTTTTCCATCTTAAGACCTGTGCTTTTGGATAGTTAAAGTACTAGTAATTCCATTGAGAAACTATTGAAGTTCATTCCATGAGTTGTAAGTGAGACAAATTGTATTTTCAGAAAAATCAGTCTTACTATCTAGAAAAGCTCAGAGTTCTGCTTTAAAGTGGGAGTTGATAAAATGGTATTATTCTCTCCCAAACATCTTATTCTTACTATTCATTGAATAAAGTGAACATAACAAGGATATCACAATCAGGTGAAATCAAGTATAGGATTCCCCCTTTCCAGGTTGAAGTCATTTAGCTGAAGGGAAATGTGGGTTTCATTATTGTGTATTGTGGCTAGGTTGTCCTTGTTTAAAAAGAATTGCTGATAGGAGCCGAATAAGACCTGGATCTTCTTGTCAACAGAAGGCTCCTTAAGGTGAATAGCTTGTTCTCCTACATTGAATTTCTCCTTTGGGAGGTGCCGGGGAGTGAGGGCTGAGCTCCTGAACAAAGGGAAGCTGGGCCGGGCTAAGCTGAGGTGTGCTGTGCTGCAAATCATGCTCAGACACGAGTGACGCTGTCCCCAGAGGAATTCTCCAAAAGTCCAATGTGTTTACTTTAGGGGAGGGATAAATTTGGCTTTGTCTTGTAATGGTCGACATTGGGAGAAGTCCCACTTTGTTGGCAAGAACATCAAGAAGTTCAGGAAGCAATACCTTCTTGCTTCTGAGCACTTCACACTTTATACATCCTGGTGGGGGTGGGAGCAGCTCTCAAGGGAACCAACCGAAAGATAAAAAGGCAATGAGGTAGTCAAAGGGCTGGGACTCAGAGAAAAGCTTTTGGCCCTGGGGCAAGTAGAACTAAGTGGGCAACTGAGGCATTTATAGTGTGTCAAGGCCCCAGGGAATAGGGACCTTGGACTTCTTGTGTTGAAAGACCCTGCCTCAGACCTACTGAACCAGAATCTCTGGAATGGGCATGTCCTGGAAGTGCACGTCTTTCGTAAACTCCCCTGTGATTTTTAAGCACTTTAAGGTTTCTAAACCAGGGTAGTAGGAGGGCTCAATATTGGATACTCAGAGATCCCCGCCCCTCCCTGCAAACACTGGCCAAAGGACCCAGAAAAACAAAACTCAGATACAATGGCAGTCTTTTTATTGATCGGCTCTTTTCTACACATTGTGCTAGGATGCAGCAGTAAACAATGGAGGCACGGTGCTAGTTCTTATGGAGCTGAAAAGAGCCAATAAACAATACACAAAATTACAAATTGTGGTGAGCCTTGTGAAGGAAATAAACGAGATGCTAAAAGAGACATTAGGGGCCCCCTGCTGAGATAAGATAATCAGAACTGGCTCAATAATTTGATGGGATTTTGGCCGTGAAACAACCAGAGCTGAGTAGGGTCTGGAGAGGAGGGGGCAGAGAGCAGGTGAATCAGCAGATGGAAAGGAAGGGTGTTGTATATATGTGGGTGGGCATATATTCGAGAAACATTGAAATTCAGGGAAGAAGAGTGGTAAGTAAGAACGGAGATATTTGCAGACCCAGTCATGTCCCCAGTTTTGAGCAGATTTCCAACTTGATTTGCTTCATATCATCATAGGGAATCTATATGCAATTCTTGGATAGATAAAAGAATGGGGAGGAGGACTAAACCCTTTCATACGAACTAAATGTAAGCGGTGCCTGCTCTGGGACTGGTGAATTGCAGACAAAGGCACCCTAAAATAGTATTTAACCATCCAGCCTGTGTGGGTGTTCTCTATTTCAACCCAACTAAAGTGGGACCTGAGTAATTGTAGAGGAGAGAAAATGAGTAGAGTATTTTCTAAAACAAGTAGCATATTCTCCATTATGTAAACGGAAAAAATTAGCTTTTTAAAGAAAACTACACCTACGTTTCACAGACTTCTCTCTGGCTTCTTTCTTAACCAGATAGGATAGTTGGAGCAGCAGAGGTGGTCATTGTTCTTTACCGGGCCTTTTAGCCCTTACTCAACTTTCTTGCAGATTCTAGACATTTATATGAGGAGACTTTGGATATAAACCAGGAAAAGTACTAGCAGGCTGGCCCTGAGTGATGGGCTTGGGGAGCCAGGGGAGCCAGGGGAGTGGAAGTCCTAGCAGAGATGGCTGGGTTGAGGTGGCACTAGGACTGTAGGGGTTTATTAAGACCCAGAATGAAGGGTCCTGCATCTTCTGTAGAGGGAAAAGCATGTTCCTGCATTAAAGGTTACTAAGTCAGGCATGATAGAAGTGAAATGGGTGGTTAGTCACTCACTCCCTGGGCTTGCTGTTTCTTTCCTCCATAGCCCTATGACAATAATAACTGTCATGATTGATTTGTTTACTTGCTTATTAGTGATCTCCCCGCTAGATTGGAAGCCCCACGAGGAAGGGGCTGCTAATAGCCTCATATTGCAGAGCCTAGTGCAGCTGTTGCATGGAAAGCTGCCTGGCTTTCCATGTGGAGCTGGATATGTGGCATCATGCCTGCAAGGTGGACACAAACTCTGTACGTGCACTGCAAGCTGTCCTGAAGCCTTCTTGGGGTGGCTCTGCAGGGCACAGACGTGGTAGGACAGATCACCCATCCACTGGAAGGACATGTATGTGACAGTGGTGTAGATCAGGGGTCTCAAACCCCGGAGCCATGGACCAGTACCAGCCTGTAGCCTGTTAGGAACTGGGCTGCACAGCCAGAGAAGATGAGCAGTGGACAGCGAGCTTTACTGCCTGAGCTTCACCTCCTGTCAGATCAGCAGTGGCATTAGATTCTCAGGAGTATGCACCCTATTGTGAACTGTGCATGCGAGGAATCTATGTTGCACACTCCTTATGAGGATCTAATACCTCATGATCTGAGGTGGACCAGTTTCATCCCAAAACAATTCCCGTTCCCAAGTCCATGGAAAAATTGTCTTCTGCAAAACCAGTCCCTGGTGCTAAAAAGGTTGGGACTGCTAATGTAGATTACTCATAGACAAATCTCCCTGCCCCCTTGTCCTGGGTTCCTTGATCCTCAGAACAACTATCTCTTCATGGACCCATCCCATACAGTGTGTCCAAGTCCCCACCCTCTGTTCAGGAAGAGTTATGAGTGGCCCATGGTGCCAAAAGGCAGACTGTCCTCAGGCAGTGGGTCAGTGAAGGGTGGGAAGGAATATTACTGAGGACAGCTGGTCTGCAGAGTTTCTTCCACTTTGCCTTCTTGTCCTCCATTTACAACAGTTCGTTTTCCCTTCTACTTGGGGATCTGCTTGTTTCTCCAGATCTTCATCTTTTGTCTCCTCTTCCATTTGCCACTTAATTTCTTCCCCATTACTCTAAGCGTAGTCCTATCTTATAGCTAAAGAAGGAATAAACCAGCCGTACAACTAGATCTCCTTTGACACTCAGAGTCTTGCTTAGTGTGAGTACAGTGAGGGAGAAAGTGAAAGAGGAAGATGGATGAGAACAACCGATGGATGCTGCTGCTTTTTTTTCCCCCTGTTGCCCAGTCTGGATTGCAATGGCGTGATCTTGGCTCACTGCACCCTCTACCTCCTGGGTTCAAGCAATTCTCGTGCTGCAGCCACCCAAGTAGCTGGGATTACAGGAGTGTGCCACCATGCCTGGCTAAGGTTTTATATTTTTAGTAGAGACAGGGTTTCACCATGTTGGCTAGGTTGGTCTTGAACTCCTGACCTCAAATGATCCACCCACCTTGGCCTCCCAAAGTACTGGGATTACAGGGGTTAGTCACTGTGCCCAGCCACCAGTGGATACTTCTAGCCATAACTGGGTCATGGCATTAAACCTCTCTTCCTATGGGAGACCAGGCATCTCTGAATGTGAACTCCTGTGCAGTGAAATTCTTTGAAACCTATTTGTGTTGTCTGGACATTTGGTTCCGTTCCAAACACAGTGTCTAAGCACCCACTCCATGCCAGATTCTGTGCATCCATCTCCAGTCCATGTGCCTGTTTGCTTTTCTCTCCTTTCAAGTTGTAAGGGGACTTAGAAGTCATATAGCCTAAGGACCTTGCAAGGCAGGTGCAGAAATAAGACCCTGGGGGGTAAAGTGATGAGTCAAGGCCTCAGTGTCAGTGTGGAGTACAGCCTTGCCACATGGCCAGAGCTCTGTCCGGCAGCCTTTGGGGTTTGGAGATAGTCATACTAAACACAGAATCCAGTCCTTGAGTGTTTGCCACATGCTGGTGCTCTGCAAAGTGCTTTCCAGCTTTCCATGATTTCCCTTGTGTAATTCTGAGAGCATCCCTTAGAGCAGGTACCATTGTTGCTGCTACCACTGCCCCTTTTTTAGAGAGGACATTAAGGCCCAGAATAATTAGGATGCTTGGCCAAAGTCAGACACATGGTATGTGGCAAAGCTGACATTCTCTCTCATTCTGTGGGAACCTGAAGTCTATGCCCTCTTTTGCTTTGCAGAATATACAAGAGCACTTATAAATTTGAGACAGGCAGCTGGTTCTACAATTTAAAAAAAAGAATGAAAGGTAAAGTTAAAGAAAGAAAGAATACCAGTCTTTCTTTTTACTTGCCTTTCATTCACTTTTAAAAATTGTTAAAATACATCTAACCTAAAATTTATCATTTAACTTTTTTTTTTTTTTTTGAAACAGAGTCTCACTCTGTTGCCCAGGCTGGAGTGCAGCGGCATGATCTCGGCTCACTGCAACCTCTGGCTCCTGGGTTCAAGCAATTGTCCTGTCTCAGACTCCCAAGTAGCTGGGACTACAGGTGCCCCCACCATGCCCGGCTAATTTTTGTATTTTTAGTAGAGACAGAATTTCACCATATTGGTCAGGCTGGTCTCGAACTCCTGACCTCAAGTGATCCTCCTGCCTCTGCCTCCCAAAGTGCTGGGATTACAGGTATGAGCCACCACGCTCGACCTTTTGTTCTTTTCTTTTCTTTCTTTCTTTTTTTTTTTTTTGAGATGGAGTCTAGCTCTGTCGTCCAGACTGGAGTGCAATGGTGCGATCTTGGCTCACTGCATCTTCCGCCTCCTGGGTTCAAGAAATTCTCCTGTCTCAGCCTCCTAAGTAGCTGAGATTACAGGTGCATGCCACCACACCCGGTTAATTTTGTTATTTTTTCATAGAGACAGGGTTTCACCATGTTGATCAGGCTGGTCTCAAACTCCTGACCTCAGGCGATCCACCACCTCGGTCTCCCAAAGTGCTGGGATTACAGGCATGAGCCACTGTGCCTGGCCACCATTTAACCATTTTTAAGTGTGTAGTTCAGTGGCATTAAGTACAGTCACACTGTTGGGCAACCATCACTACCATCCATCTCCAGAACTTTTTTCATCTTCATATATATAAATATATATATAAATACATATGTTTATATATTTATATATATGAACCTCCTGGCCTCAAGTGATCTGCCTACCTCAGCCTCCCAAAGTGCTGGGATTTACAGGCTTAGGCCACTGCTCCCAGCTTCGATGAATTTTACTACTCTAAATATCTTATGCAAGTGGAAGTATACAGTATTTATCCTTTTGTGACTGGCTTATTTCACTTAGCATAATGTCCTCAAAGTTTATACATGTTGTGGCATGTAGCCTGTGTCAGAAGTCCTTCGTTTTGAGTGTTGGACAATGTTCCATTCTATGTGCATAACCACCTTAGGTTTATCCATTCACCCGCTCATGGACACTTAGGCTGCGTCCACCTTGTGTTAATCTGTTAGATCTTCCCTAACAAATACCACAGACTTGGAAGCTTAAACAACATAAATGTATTTTTTCACAGTTCTGGAGACTAGAAGTCCCAGATCAAGGTGCCAGCAGGGTCGATTTCTCCTGAGCCTCTCTCCTTGTCTTGCAGACAGCTGCCTTCTCATTGCATCTTCACATGGCTTTCTTTCTGTCTGTCTCCCTGGTATCACTTCCTCATCTAACCCTAATTGCCTCTTTAAAGGGGTCGTCTCCAAATACAGTATCATTGGGGGTTAGGGCTTCAACATATAAATTTTGTAGAGACACTATTTTATCCAAAACATACCTCTTGGTCATTGTGAGTAATGCAGCTATGAGTATGGGTGCATGAATATCTATTCAAGTCCCTGCTTCCAATTGTTCTGGCTAGATATGCAGCAATGAAATTGCTGGATGATATGGTAATTCTATTTTTAACATTTTGGGAGCCCATCATTCTGTTTTGCATAGTGGCTGCACTGTTTTACGTTCCCATGGCATTATTTGTTAATCTTCAGGGTAGTTTTGCTCTTTTTGAGAGGCCACTGATTTCCAGTGTCCTCCAGTAGGAAACTTGCCTGGAATCTTTCCGTTTGCCTTCCAGCTGCTTGTTTACTAAATACTAAATCCTCCCAGAAACTTGGTGTCCCTGCTCCTTCTGCAGCTCCTGTCAACAACCTCAGTTCTTACTTCTACACTCAGCTGCTGGGAAAACATCCCAGGATGGAGGAGGAAGCCAAAACAATGGCTCGGTCCCACACAGGTGCTTCACATGGGCTCCCAGGCAGCAGCCCCTGAGCTCTTAGGAGGTTTGTGCCAGGTCCCACCCCATCTCCGGGCATGGCAGAGGTGTGATCCTGAGCCCACCTAGTCACTTGCTGCTTTCACAATGGTGAAGAGACAACAGATTTTAGACATCCCTTGGTAGGCAGCTTGTAAAACACTACTGTAGGTTCATACATCAGCAGAATGGATCAAGGGTTGTGCGTGGGACTTGATCTTGCATGGAAGGGAGGAGTTAGGGTGTGAGAGATGTTGGGAAGATGTTTATGTGAGGAAAGGTGTGAAGGTATGTATGGAGCAGGGGTGTGTATGTGGAATAGTGTGTGAAGGCATGGGAGTTGGATGTGGGTGTGCGGGGGGTGGGTGTGCATGGGTTATGTGTGAAGTAGCCTGGGAGGTTTCGGGGGGTGGATGTGAGGGTATGAAGTATGTATGGGGTAAGGGTGTGTGTGTGTGGAAGATGGGGTGTTTGTAGGTGTGGGGAGTAGGGATGAGAGTATGGGGGTTTGGTATCAGCATCTGTGTGGAGGAGGTGAGGGGTAGGTTTAAGAGTGCGTGTAGGATGGAGGTGAGCACTAGGGGTGGAGGGTGTACATACATGTGTGTGTGGAGTAGGGGGTGAGGGTGTGTATATGGCAGGGGTGGGGCTGTGGACTGGGTGTGACACTGTGTGGGGGAAAGGATATGTAGAGGGTAGGGTATGAGTAAGTGTGTGTGTGCCTGTGTGTATTGGAGGGTCCTAGCAGGGAAAGGACCAGTGACTCTGCTCCTAGTGCCCACCCCTTCTGGAGCTGGGAGGATAGGAGAGCAGCTGAGACCTGTAGAACATTCTTGTGGAGAGGGAGCGAGCCCGGCCGGGCACTCAGGCTGACTCACTTTCACCTGGTCGGGGGAATGAATTTGCTGGCATCTGCATCATGGCAGGATGCATGCGTCAATCTGTATGACTTTGTTCTTATTAAGAATCATGGGAGAAATTTTAAATGAGAAATGAAGAGAGTGGGTGGGAGGTTATGCTGAGGGCTATGAAAGATGAATTGCCTCTTCCCTAGTGGCTGGGTTATGCTAAATGAACAAGGTCATCTCCCTCCACCCTTTCTCTCATCCTGTTCTCATGTGAGAGAAGTAACTTTAGAAGACACACACACACACACACACACACACATACGCACACACATCCCTGCATACAGATGTGGATTAGGGAGCCTCAAAGCGCCTCCCAGATGCCCGGCAGCCTCTGCAGCAGTAACTCTTTGTGCACTGTGGTTTGCTGCTGTCTTTGCTTTGGAGGGATGATGGCTTTTATGAATGGTAGCCAGGGAGGGACTTAATATCTTCTGCTTCCTGATGTCAGCACAATGAATGAAACACTTGCAAAGCGTAAAACCTCATGCACCCGGGAAGCAGATATCTTCTCAGATTGGTTCTCCAGATGCAGCGTCTCTTGCTGATGAAATCACCAGTCCCATGTGTCACAGATAATCCATATACGTTAGGATTTAAATGAGGCAGAAACTGAGCCTGCATGTGGAATGATACGTGTATGATTCTGGCACAACCAGTTCTTTCCCTGAAGCAGCTGTTGCCACCACCCTCTTCCTGCCAGGCAGCGGAGGAAGGTGCTTGCGGGAGCTGCGGACACACTGTTGTGTGTTAGGCATCTACTTAGCTGGCCTCATGTTCTGCTTTTGCTGGCAGAATTCCTTGCTGAAGCTCCAAGCCCTCGAATCTGATCTGTGCTCTGCATTTTTAACAAACCAGGATGAAGCTGCTCAGGTGCATGGAGTCAAGGACCCAGTGCCAGCATCGACTCAGAGTGTGCTTGCTGATGGGACAGATTCTGCAGGTAAGATACAGGGCTCGGGGTTGTCCCAAATTGTACTCTCAAGGTAGTTCAGTCTCTTGCTGGTTCACACTCAGCCTGAGCCTCTGAGGGAAAACAGTGCCTGGGGCGACATGAAAGCCCAAGAGGTGCTTCTGAGTTGCCCAGGAGGAGCTGAGGGGGAGCAGGAAAGACTGGGATTTGCTATAACATAGAACTGTCTAGATAGGACCAAGAGTCACACACAAATGGGTGTCATTTGTGTAAGATGAAAGTACCCATTGCAACTTCTAGTCTTCATTTTCCCATTTGGTCTCCTGGGACACATGAGTGCTATGCTTATTTTATATTACTGGACCTAGATAACCTGTGCTGTCTTGAAATTCTTCTTTTTGATGTGTTGTGGATGGGGAAGTTTCCATACTGCTACTTCCTTTCCTGTTAACTGCTTGTAAGATGATCCATGTATGCAGGGAAAGTGGGGGTGAGTGCTCCACTGATAGCTCATTCTGATTCTGTATTGTCTTGTTTGGTTTCCTTTTTTTTTTTTCCATTAATTTCCTTGTCAAAAAGTCCCAAATTGAGTCTTGATTTTCTGTTAGTCTCTGGCTTTAATTCCGGGGATGGTAGATTGGCTAGCCAACAGAGGCAAATTAATGTTGCCAGGAATATTTGGAGAGGAAAGAAACACTAATTTATATAAGTGAGAGCATAACTTATGTTTTCTAACAGGAAGAGGTCACAAGTTTGCAGACTGGTTTCCAGATGAATGGTAGAAATAGGCTAAGGGAGCTTTCTTCATGAGAGGTCCTTAATCTCTAGGAGTTCAAGGCAAAGATTTACAAAGGTAATCTGTTTCAGTACCATTAGCAATAGTACATTTTAGATACTCCTGTTGAAAGCAGACCCCATAAATATATACACCTACTATATGCCCAAACAAATTAAAAATAGACAAACAATTTAAAAATTTTTGAAAGGAAAAAAAAAAAAAAGAAAACAGAGCCACATAGTCTAAGCAGACCAATCAATACTGTCTGGTGTTGGAATATGTACTAATAATGGTAGCATATAATAGCTACTAGTAGTAGCTACTATGATTATTTAAAACATTCTATGATCCTGGCACTGTTCTAAACACTTTTTGTGTATTATATTAAATCCTTAAACTGACTTGTGAAGTACTACTATTCATCTTAAGATACTGAAGCCTAGCAGAGCATTGCTGGTGAGTGGTACCTTGTTTCCCTATGGATGCAGGTGGCCAGTTGGCTGTCTTTGTTGCCCAGTGAGCTCTCCTGCTCTGTTGGCCATTGCGTTTGGATGAGTGGCAAATAAAATTGAACAGGAGCCAACATCAGGCCAATTAGCAGTTTAAGTCAGATTATTTAGACAACATCCCTTTTCTTCCCTCAACACCATATTCCACTCCCTGCAAACAAGCAACATATTTAATACAAAACACATAAAGAAGTCTCAAACCAAGTACAAGTTAACCGTTGAGTTATTTGGTGATTTGGATTAACTATACAAGTTTCTGACAAAGTGTTCAGTAAAATATTTGTTGCATGCTGGATGTGGATAAATTTTTTCTTTTCATCATGACTTTTATGTGTCTTCCCAACAGTTAAAAATAGTTTTGTATTTTCTCATCGGCATGGGCAAGATTTTGCACAAGCTTATTACTACTTGTTATAAAATGAAAATAAATACAGGGTTTATGTAGGGATTGCTCACACAGAGGAATTAGCAATACATCCATGTTAAATATCAAATGGCAGAGATGTGCAGAAGTCTCTTTAGAGAGGAGGCTTGTGGGTTATACGCTGGATTTTCCGAAATGTAGATGAATCTGAAATGTCTCAGAGCCCTCCCTAGAGAGTCTAGAAAACTAGACTGTAGAGACATCTAGAAAACTGATGTTTCCAGGGACCAAAGGAGTCTCTTCATTTGGCAGGGATATTGCCAAAGTGACAGCCATTTGTAAGATGCCTTTGTGACTTAAATTATGGGATGGTTTGGTCTCACTGGGTTCTAAGATGTACTCTTACAGGAAGACCATGCATTTTCTAATCCATGAGTCACTCAGGGAAGACATTTATGTTCAGATCCATGGCTCTTAATTCAGGGATGGATTTCTAGAGTGATCTTTGGACACCTTAAAACTTTAAGTCTTTTCATGTTACTCCTGGTGAGAGGGTGGTTGTGTAAGATGAACACAGATGGCCGTAAGTCCATAAAATATTATAGTAACTTAAAAACAGTCTTCTCTTTCTTAACATCTAGCATTCTCTCTGAGCCTTACATGTATATAAATATTCAAATCATAATTGTTGTAAAAATTCAATTAGTAATTTTCAATGTCAATAACATGGACAAAATCTGTGATTTTGAACATGGATTTGAACATGTGAAATGAACAAGTGATTTTCATAAGAATAACTGGATATAATATGCTACCACTTAACCATAAATAGCAAACATTCATAAGTATAAATTCATGTGACCTAGTAGGTTTCAAATTCACTGTAGACTTCACTGATTTTAACTTGGGTTTATGGGTTGCCAAGATCAGTTCCACCTAGTAAGAGACTTGACAGGTCCCCCTGTCCTATACATCCAGTTGTAAACTGCATATGCAGCAAGAAGACATTTCATGGTACCCTGGGGACACTGTATTCTAGATACTGTTCCAGAACCTTCTTATGGATCATAATTACCAGGAAGCTTTTCCAATCTGGCATCCTCTCTAGACAGTCTAGGATGAAAGTCCTGGAATCTGTGTGTTTCATAAATCCCCCTGAGTAACAGAACCACACTATTCAAGTGGACAGTGTCTTGAATTGGGAGAGAATGTCAAGTTCTGTCTGACTCTGCTCTACCTCAATTTTGCCAATGGGAAAGGCTCACAGATCACACGAGACTTATAACTCAGGGTCTGTGGCCAGTTGGCTCCGTCTGCTTACTTATCTCAGGAGGAGAAAGTCCACAGGTTGGGAGTGAGGGGGATGGGGATATAGACAGATTTGAGGAATAGAAGGCCCTTAGGGAAAAATGATGGAGAGGAAATCGGCTGCAAGGCAGCTTAGGGTCATAAAAAGGGTAACCAACTGGCTTGGTTTGCATAGGATTGTCCTATTTTTAGCACTAAATATCCCACGTGCTAAGAAATCTTCACTCCCAGGTATTCCAAGACAGTTGGTCACCCTACTTGTAGGTTGCAAACCACAACCTGTGAGACAGAAGCTGTTATAGACTGAATCTTTGTGTTTCCCCAACAACTTATTAAAATATATGTTGAAGTTTGGAGGTGGGACCTTGGGCAGGTCATTAGGCCATGAGATTAGTGCCCTTATAAGAGTCCAGAAAGCTAGCTTGCCCTCTTTGCTCCATGTGAGACTCTAAGAAGTCAGCCCTCTGAAAGCTGGAAGAGAACCCTTATCAGAAGTTGACCAGGCTGGCACCTGATCTTGAACTTCCAGCCTCCAGAGCTGTGAGAGATAAGTTTCTGTTGTTAATAAGCCACTCAGTCTATGGTAATTTGTTATAGCAGCCAGGACTGACTAAGGCAGAAACCCACACAATAGGCTCAAAATACTTCTAACTCTATCAATATCTTCTTACAGCTGAAGCAAATATTTCCAGCATGGAATTAGTAAGCACCTATTCTGATGTGGTTGAATGGAAAATGGAATGAGGTTTGTCTTTTCCACTGCTTGTGATTTTAGAGTGTGGAGAAGGACTGTTCATGTTGCACATGACTCAGCATAGTAACCTTTGTTCTGTCTGATCAAGGACGATTGGTGGTTTGGAGTTTTAGCAAAAACTGTCACCAGAGATAACTGCACACCTTTTACTAAAAATAATAATTCCATAGCAGTACTTTATTATATTTTTCTAAAATCTTGATCTTCAAATTGAACTTTCAATTTGGGTAAGACGCTAATGTAGTATGTCTATTTGGAGTCTATAATTATTCTCATGCAGAATTCTGCATAATCTATGGGTCTCTTCCAAAGTTGAAGTTGACGTAGGTCAGAGTCAACCAGAACCTAACCTTTTTGCTCATATTTCCAGACACTGTCTACTTGACCAGAGTTTTCAATTAATTGGAAATGCGTATTAAACTTACAGCTGTCTGAGATACCTACCTTAAAATGAAAAATTAAAATATAAAGATGACACCGAAGAATCCCCACATTTGAAAAACTCCCTTGGTGATTCTGAAGTGCAAGGAGGTTCAGTAATACTTTATAGAACACGGTGCCATTCCAGGGGTGACATGAAATATGTTCCTGCTGCAGGTGCAATTTAGAAATAGATTTCTAGAATAGGAAAGCATTTCAGGTATCCTACTAGGAACATCTGGTTATTCATGAAACTTGATATTTCAGTCTATGTGG
Organism: Piliocolobus tephrosceles; assembly: GCF_002776525.5. Taxonomy (NCBI): domain Eukaryota; kingdom Metazoa; phylum Chordata; class Mammalia; order Primates; family Cercopithecidae; genus Piliocolobus; species Piliocolobus tephrosceles. The sequence goes on along the minus strand of NC_045442.1, from coordinate 55,260,729 downwards.
TGGCAACCCCAGATAGTCTTTGAAAGTCAGTAAGATCTTCATTCAACCTCAGGAGTGCACAGAATTTCCAAATATCTTTTATAAACTTAATTCATTATGGTGTATGTGTGTGTGTGTGTGTGTGTGTGTGACACACTGAAACTTCTAAAGCCTTCTAGAGCCTTTATATGTATTCAGGATGTACCACCTAATGTTTTAACTTAAATAATGGCTACTATTATGGAAAGTAGCACTTCATTTATTTGTCGTAAGTTGGTTCCCTTAAAATAGAGGTTTTTCAGTTGGGGTCTATTTTTTTGCCCCCCTTGAGGACATTTGGCAGTATCTAGAGACATAACTGGTTACAATGAGGGGGTGGACTTTCCTGGCCTCTGGTGACTAGAGGCCAGGAAAATTCTGAAATACACATCCTGAAATGCACAGGACCACCCCTCTCCCCCATCAAAGAATTATCTGGTCCAATAGCGCTGAATGGTCAATAGTGCTGAGGTTCAGAAACCTTTGCTTTAAAAGCTCTTAAGTGAATAACATCAACATTAGGTAACAATGACCTCTTTACTTGTATCAGGCATTAGTGGATGGACTGGGCATTAGTGGATGGATTTTCTTATTCTTCACAAGAACTCTATGATATAGTTTTCATTGTCACCGCCAGATTAAAGATGAGGAAATCAACTTGGAGATGTAACTGGTGATATGGTTTGGCTTGTCCCCACCCAAATTTGAATTCCCACGTGTTGTGGGAGGGACCCGGTGGGAGGTAATTGAATCATGGGGGCAGATCTTTCCCATGCTGTTCTCGTGACAGTGAATGTCGCATGAGGTCTGATGGTTTTCAAAAGGGGAGTTTCCCTGCACAAGCTCTATCCTCTTGTCCGCCACCATGTGAGACAAGGCTTTCACCTTCTGCCGTTAATGGTAGACTTCCCCACCCACGTGGAGCTGTGAGTCCAATAAACCTCTTTCTTTTACAAATTGCCCAGTCTTGGGTATGTCTTTATCAGCAGCATGAAAGCAAACTAATACACTGGCTGAAGGGCCCAAAGCTGCTGAGTACAGGGTGGTTGGGTGGAAAATGGGGACGTGGCAGTGGGGCTTTCCCCACTCTGACTCCATAGCCTAAACTCTTCATCACTATGCTATTTACCATCCAGCTTAAATGGTAAGTCCCCAAAGTTCTAATATTCTAGAATTTGAAATGAAGTATATAGCTGGTCTAAATACCCTCTATATAATTAATGTATTTTGAAAGTCATTTTAAAAATCCATCCCTGACTTTATCTTGGCAGACTGAAGAGACCTAGATATGTAGTTGATTTATTTGCTACAGCCCCTGTTTCTGTAATTTTGCCTCCTCTGATTGAATCCATCTCTAGGTCCCTGTGCCTCTCTTGATGTATATTTACCTGAACTGCATAGTGTATTTCACATGGAGTCAAAAACTATATTTTATTTGTAAATATCAGCAGAGGTACTTTAGTTTTACAGAATGTCACCACTGGAAGAAACTGGGCAAACTATACAAGGGATCTCTACTATTTCTTACAGCAGCATGTGAATCTACAATGACCTCAATTTAAAACAAAATGAATTAATACCTGAAAATGGGAACAGGGGAATTTTATAAAATAAATATGAAATAATTATGCCTGTGGGATTGTTTTCCAAACCCTTGCTAGAGATGCACAGTATTTTCTTGGCTTTTTTGTCATATCAGTATACTCTATCAGAGCTCCCCAAATCCCATACCCAATTAAACTAATAGCTTAGTGCTTGTTATTTGTTAGGAGTAGCTGGCTTTGTTTTCTTTAATGGCATCACTTACTGGCCCACAGTGCAAGTCATCTGCCACTATTGAACCTCTGCTTCATGGTTTATGAGCTTGGTCTGTGGTTGCTTAGCATTTCACTCTGAAAAATGTTAACATCATCTGCAAACTCAGATTTATCATTCTGCACTTCCTTTTCCCTGCCATTTCTGAAATGTAAAACAAGATTAATCCAAGACCCATTTGCAAGGATTGGTACTGACATGTCCATCATAAAGACAGAAATTAATCTCTTCCTTTAGCTGCATATTGTTAGTTTTGCATCCTTTGCAAAACATGGCCCAATCATCATTCAGTTTTGTTTTAAAACAATCTTTGGCATGATAATCATGCATAGACTTCTTGAAAACCCAGATATATTTTTCATATCAACTGTTGTTTAAAAATTTCTTCTTCCATGCCATTTCTGAAATGTAAAACAAGATTAATCCAGGATGCACTTGCAAGGATTAGAACTGAATTAATTTCTTAAAACATTAATTCAACTCTGCCCTTTGCAAAAAGCTCTGCCTTGCTCAGAAAGATAGTTCCTTGCAGAATTTCATATGCTACTTGGGTGATTTGGGACAGGTTATTTATTCTCTCATCCTCCTCTGTTCCTTTTGTTTAAAATGGGAAAAAGCATACTATCTAATTCCTAGGATTGTTGTAAGAGTGGCATGCTATAATACATATGAAGGTCTTAGCTCATCTCCTATGGTAAATGCTCCATAAATGTCAGCTGTCATTATGTTAAAAGCTGGGCATTCTTTCTGTACTCAGAACTCATGTCTCCTTTCCTCCAGTTGATAATGCTTACATTTGTCTTTGAAGAGGTATTCTATCATAATTTCTAACTACTTTCAGGGAGTGGAAATGACATTTCGTATTGTTCATTCCCTCGGTGCCCTCTAGAATCTTGCATATGATTGACATTACACTTATTCTCCTAAGCAAAAGGTATTTATAACAGCAATAATCTATAGAGCTGATGGCTGAATAAATACTACCTATTAAATTTGGAATTACATTTGTAACAGTAAAATCTGTCCTGTACTAAACCTGTGACATAATTTGGCCAGAAAAGTTATCTACTATTAATAATTTTTCTGTGATGCTTTTATAACCATCTTCATAATCTATGAAGAAAGGAACTTCACATTAACCTTGTTTTCTAAGGAAATATTTCAAAATGTATAGATGACTCTAATTCTCTGAGGCTACTTCTCCAACTGCTTTATAGGAAGGAAATATCAGTCCTACAGCCCAAATTGCCAGGTAGTTATTTAATTTTTTTAATTCACTTTTTACATTAGACCAAGTACTGTGTTATTATACCTGATTATATTTGTCTTCAACTGTTTACAAATGAGAATTCTGAATTTGAAGAGACTCGCCTGGTCAAGGATGTAACAACTGCCAACAAGTGGTATCGCAGACCAAGCCCAAGCCTCTGACGCCAGAGCCTGGGCTTCTAACTGGTAGCCTATAGTCATTACAAAAAATATTAACAAACTTTATTTTTCAGAACAGTTTTAGGTTTACAAAAAATTTGAACACACAGAGAGTTCTCAATTACCACTTTTCCCCTGCACACAGGTTTCCTATATATTTTAGTCACTTTAAAAATCCTTTCCTTGGGTTATTTTAGCATCAGCTTTCCATGCATAGAAAGACTGCCTGGAAGTGAGCAGATGGCATGCCCAGAAGCTTGGTGTCTGACACTGCTCTGGATGCCTCCCAGGCCCAGGGCTAGGTAGACAACCTTGTCCTGTCTCTTTGAGTTCCTTGAGAATCATACATTCCTGTGCCTCTATCTGGAGCTGCTGGTCCAACTTCCTTGAGTGAATTGGCTAATTCAGCCTAACTCATGACACTTGAGATGAATCATTCTTAACTACACTTTCTAATTGACTTGGGATGAGCCTAGTAAAGTTATCGCCCACATTGAAGGTTGGAATTTCCTTCAGTGGTCTTTCTGTTAGCTTTGTATATTCAATGTTCCCCAAATATTCTCCCGATAGCGCTTCTGCTCATAAATGAAAACTCCCATTTGAAAATAGCTTTTCTCATCTTAATAGCAGATTTTTATCAGCCGTACCACTAAGGTGATCAAATATTCAAGAATCGACTAGAAGACCTGGAGAGTCAAGTAGGCTGAAAAATGATAAGCATCCAGCACCCAGCTTTCTCTGTATCCCTAGAGGGCACTTCTGAATCTTCCACACTATGATGGATGATTTCTCTTTCCCTAGCTCCACAGCTCAGGCAGAACCCTGGACCTGGGCAGGGCATTGTTCAGCCTCGTTGTTATCTGAGCAGTTGGCTCCATTTTGGTGACATAGGAGGAGTAAAAGATGTTCTCAGAGATCAGAAGCTGTCCATTGGCCATTTCCCTTGGTTATTTCTCAAATTCAATGAGATTGAGAGAGATCAAATAATGCATCCCAGGTCACACCAGTGACAAAACTGGGACGAGAATCTGGGTCTTCCTGAGGCTGTGGCTCATGTTTTTATTCATTATGGCAAATTGCCTCTTGGGTCTGCAGGGTGACTGTCATGAAGCCCAGCCCTGTTTTCAGGGTGACATATTTCCCACCCCTCCAGCTCCCTAACACATCTAGTGGCCATCTGTAGAAACTGACACATAGGACTGCTTGGAGTGCTGACCTCCTCACTGCTCAGTCAGTCTCCTAAACCCACAGTCCCTTTTCATCTGCCGTCATTCCCACCTGATATGATGATACTGCTTCTCCTCTCTCAGTCATCTCTAACCAAGGAAGCTCATCTATTTTCCTGGCCTTGGTTATTGGGATGGCTTCAGGTTTACCCATGTTCTCTCCCCTCTAACCATATAGCTAACCCTTTAGTGCCTCAGGAACTCAAATGCGACATACCTAAAACTGAACCCATCATGCATCCATCAGATATTTTCTCGGTTGTTTTTCATCTTTGTTTTTGTGGTCCTCTTTGTGTGTGTGTGTGTGATGCTATTATCCTCCCTGCTGTCTGTCCTGAGAGAGGCTGGTTGAGAATGCTAAGGCCTGAACCTCATTAGAAGCACGGACACACTTTTGGCTTATATAGCGTTTGAAACCAACAAAGGCTGACGTTTGGCATTTTGGAATGCCCCTGAATGCTATTTATGAGCCCACCATGATGGGCAATCCCAAGAGTGCAACTTTACAGATCTACACATCTCAGCACCCCATCTCAAGTTTTTGCAGATAGAGATTTACTTAGGTTTGGAATAGCTTTAAAAATTCACGTTAGAAAGATACATTTTTAAATCTAACTAACTCTTTTAACCACTGTAATGTAGCATTTGCTTCTGCTTGGGGTTGCAGCCTGAGCAAAAGTTGTCTTTTGGCCTTCACACACTAATGGTAACTACTTTTCTTCTCTATGTTCCCTTCTGCTCAGTGACTGGGCTGCCAGAAACACTCTGGCTTCCGGTGTCAGAGATTTGGAGTCTTCTATTTCAAGCATTGGTCAAACTCTCCCTGAATGGAGATAGCCTAGTTATGCAACATTTCCTAGTGAATTTAAAATGGAGAGCATTTTACTACCAGCCTCATGTAGTTGTTATGAAGATTAAATACATGCAAAAAATCTCAGAGTAAGACTGAGGAAACAGTGACTCACTTCATAAATATTAGATATGATGATTATTATATCTAATAACAATGTTTTTATAAATATTATGTTTTTGTAAATAGGGACTCAGAGTAGTGACAACATGTTAAGGGTTATATTGGTTCTTATTTTCCACAATAACCCTGCAGGGATTCCAAATGAGGTTGGTGTTCAGTAAGAGAAGACAATATTCAACTTTCTTATTTTAGTAATAATATTTGTTAAAAATAATGGTTCTCATAGATACTGTGTTCAGTAGCTTCTATGCTTTATCCTAAGATTTCACCAAATACCCTATACAAAGGATGCATGGGTAAATATTGTTACTTTTAGGAGGAATTTATTTTAATGTGTATTAGTTCTTAAAAATGTAACTAGTACATCAAATTAATGACTTCTTGGCCATTGCTTAGGATGAAGCTTAAATTTAAAAAATACTGTAGGTTGGAACATTTTAAAAAAAAGATATAAATAAAAAATGAGTTTATCTAGATCTGGCAAAACTTTTGTAGGGGAATAATTTTATGTTCACTTAGTCATGTGAGGCAGGCACCATTATTCTTCCCATTTAACAGATGAAGAAATTGAGGTTTAAAAAGGTCCGACATCTCTAAACTCTCTTTAACCAGTTGTAGGCCTGGGATTCAAACTAACAGTCTTTGCCCACTATTATCTGCCACCAGGGTGCTTTCTCACTTCCCTTCTCATGAAAGTTTTCTTTTCCCCCCAAATTTTAATACTAACTTGTGTTTCCCTTTTTTTATAAAATTAATCTGCATTTGTTACAAAAATTTTTAGAAAATACAAAGAAGAAGAATTTGTTTAATTAGGTAAAAACAGTTAACACTTAATATGGGATCTGCCCTTTTAACAAAATTTTAAGCATAAGTAACAGCATTGTTATTACAGTAGTCTTCCCATATCCTAGGTCTCACTTTCCACATTTCAGGTGCCCACAGTACAGTACAATAAGTATTTTCAGAGAGATCACATTTATACAACTCTTATTGCAGTATCTTGTTATAATTGTCCTATTTTATTATTTGTTGTTAATCTCTTACTGTGTCTAATTTATGAATTAAGCTTTATCAAAGCTCTCTCTATATAGGAAAAAACATAGTATATATAGGGTTTGATGCACTCTGTGGTTTCAGGCATCCACTGGGAGTCTTGGAACTTATCCCCTGCCGATAAGTGGTGACTACTGTATTGGCACAATGTTGTACAGAATGTCTCCTTTTATTTTTCTTATCACAGTCCTGTGAGGAAGACACAGGCCAAACAATGAAAATGAGAGAGGTGGGCAAACTGGCTAGAGTCCCACAGAAAGTATAGGTGCACCAAACTCCTGACTCCCAGACCCTTTCCTCTAAAACATACTGCATTGCAGGATGAGCCCTGGCAAGATGCCCCTCCTTGGGGATAAAAAGTAATGTGCCCCTAGCGAACAAAGATTCCACCTTAGTTTAATGTTGCCATCAGCTTCTCCCTACGGGGAAGTAGGCTTCCCCGAACAGCAGCAGCATTGGCTCTGAATCTACACTGGCCTCTTCTGAGCAAAGAGCTCAGTAATTCTGTCTACACAAATACACACACATATGCATGAGTCAGCTGATTTAATTAAACCCCTTCTCAACTCAAATGGAGAGTTTGGACAAAGAACTGAGAGGCTACCAAATTACCAGTTTTTGACTGTATTGTTTTTCAATTGGTTGCTTTGGGATCTTTCTGGCTCACAGCTTCCTTCAATAGTGAATTGGAGGCAAGGAGGTTAGGATGTTAATTGGGCCACATGGTAAATTACGCAAATGCCCAAGGGAAAACAGATGCCCTATAAATGGAGGTTTGCAATTACTGTTGCAATGCAGTTTTTTAAAAAGCCATTTGTAGTGATCCGTGATTCTACAAAGTTATATTTTAGGACTCTATGGGTTCCAGAAACAGATCTTTCCGTGGCACTGCTTCACAGTCATGTGACTAGGATCCCAAGTATTTCCATTTTGGCATTATAAAGCAGCAACCAAGAAGAGACCTTGTTAATTTTGACCCTGGGGCCACAACTGAGCTGAAGGGTTCAAGATCTTAGAACTTTTTCCATTTCAGTAAAAATATGGTGATCCCAGGTGCCTGCTAAGGATTATTTTCTTCCTCATTATTATTTCCGAAGATATTTCCAAGAAACTGGTAACATGAATAAAACACATTTCTTCTTAGAGCCTAGTGGTTTAAGAAAAGGATTTGATGAGGAACCCATACACCTGCTGGTGTATTTCAAAGGTGATATTATATGCTGTGAGTTATTGATTAGTAACTCTTATTCCGGTTACTCCTGAGGGCTGTTTCCACACTGCAGAGTTTTCTGGGTAAATTATTCATGGCAAGGGTGTTGCCTGTAGTGATGTGTGTCAGTCACACCACTACACCTTGCCTTGGGCTGGAGGCACTGCCATTCGCCTCCCTCCAACTCTTTTTGTCATCACATCCATTTCTGACTAGCCTCAGCCACTGACAGTGCTGTCAGTGAGCCTCAAAGGCAAAATAGGAGGCGTTATCCACTCCCCAGTCTACAATCCACCAGGAGAGAAGCCAATTGAAAACACAGGAGGACCTAATCAGATCTTTGATGTTACACAAAGCAGATTGCATTTCAAGCTCTAGAGAATAAGGAGTCACTCTAAATCTGATTAAGATTCATCTGGTACCAAGTTGTGATAAGTGTTTATTTTTGGACAAGCAGATCATCAGTGTTTTCTGATTCTGCTTATTCATCCAGGAAATCTTCTGTTTTCTACTTTTGTTAGAGAAGAAGTAGTAAGAGAAAGCCTTGGCTGGTCCTGACTTGTCTGTTGAGCAAACTTGAGAAGGAGACTAGGCTGCTTCTTGAATAACTGTACAGAGTCCAGGGTGCAGAGCTCCTTCTTCTGGCTCCCTGACTCAGTTTCCTAATGATCTGATGCCCTGCTGCTGCGCCTCAGTCCCCTGCCCTTACTTCCATAGCAGAGGGGTACCTACCTTCTGGACTGATCACAAGGTGGGGAACTAACTTAAAAGGGGATTGGTTCTAGTGAGAATTCAGGGACAGAGACGGCTAGCTGGGGAGAGGATTTGGAGCAGGTTTTGTGTATGTTTTTTGTTTTTCCTGCAATAAAATGGTACATAAAGTTTTGGAGAAAAAAATAGAATTATTCCTGATTCTACCATGCTTTGTAGTTGCTACGTAACCTCTTTGATCTTTTAGTGCTTCTATTTGTACATATAAACGTGTGTGTTTATATAAAATGGGATGTTTTGTTTTGAAACTCGTGGCTCCCATTTAGCATATTCTGAACATCATTCCTTGCTGATAAGCAGAGTTCTCCATCATTTTTGATGACTGCTGAATAATTTTCTTTCTGGGGACTCCTCTCCCCTCTCTTCCTTTTGTTTTTCTTTTCTCTTTCTTCCTTCTACTCCATTCTCTCCCTTCCTTCACTGGTTGTTATCCCTTTTCTTCCTGATAATCTATAATCTTTTGCTCCAACTCCATTTTATTGTTTTCATTTTATTGCTCTAACACTTTGTAATATACCCTCTGACTTATGCAAATAATGTGAAATAAAAAGAGGATTGTTTTGTAGTTTGGGATTGTGTTGATTGTATAAGTCATACCAAACTTATTTGTTTTATTTGTTTTGTTAACAGCTTTGTAATATTTTCTGTCCAGGTTCTGTGAGAATAAACATGACAATATTTTGAAAGCTTTTCATATCCCCAGAAGGAAGAAATGACAAAGAGGGAAGCCATTATAATGAATGCATATGATCTTTATTTAGGAACATGACAGTCTCAAGCCCTCTGTCACTTCTAAGTCTTGATGATGTGTCTCATTTGCCCAGACCCCTCACCAGTCCATAAAGATGGGCAGAATGAGGCCGACAGTGCACCAGAAGACCTCCAGTCTGTGGGGACCAGCAGGCTGCTCTATCACATCACTGACGGTGACAACCCACTGCTGTCACCACGATGCTCCATCTTCAGCCAAAGCCAGAGATTCAACTTAGACCCTGAGTCAGCCCCATCTCCACCCAGCACTCAGCAGTTTATGATGTAAGAAAACTGTTTTGTTATTGTCTTCATTTCATACAGTTTTTCAAATATCACATTTATAAACTACAATGAAGTATGACTGAAATAGCACAAATGTGCCTGCCTAACACAACTGCATGACTGAAACAATAAACGACAAAAATCAGTGTACTTGCTAGTTGGGGATGCCATTGCAGGCCTTATACCTCAGGAAGAAATGGTCATGAGAGACAGGATAGCCCAGGGGCTCACATGTTTGAACATTTTTGGTGAAATGACCAGAATCTTAAATAAGTATATGTACATGTACATATCAGACATACCATTCTTGATGAACTCAATATTCTTTCCATGTCCAGTGGTAGCATCAATGGATGAGTTGTGGGAACACTTGGGAGATGTCCATCTACATTTATTCTTAGATTCTAGAAAAGTGGTAGCTTACAATAGCTACCCTCGTCCAAATAATGTGTGTGTTTGTGTGTGCGCGTGTGTGTAATCAGATGCCTGCCCCCTACACATTCCACTTGGAATTTGCATTTGAGATTGAGGAACTGTGTGTTATTTATGTTTAAGTTCCACAAATAATTTTGATACACAGTTAAGATTAAGAATCCTCTGGCTAAAATTATGCCTGGAGAATCCCTGGTTTCTCCCTCAGAACTCATGCCATTTTTTCTTGAATTTATCTAACGCTGGGTCCATGAACTATCTATTGATGGACCTGAAAGAGTTAGTGAATTATTGCTATTGCATGTAAAGTGTGTGTTATGTGAGGGGGTGTATGCAATTTCTGGAGAAGGGGCATATCCTTTCATCATATTTAAAAAAAAAGTCCTGTTATGTCAAGAAAAGTTAACCACTCATCTAAATCTCCCTTGAAAATTTTGGCAGGTGTGGCTTGTGCAACTTATTGAGGACAGGACCTCAACAGTGCTGTCTCTTTCGAGTCTTAAATTGGCCTCCTCTTAGCTTTACAAAATGCATTTCCTGGATTAATATTTTGGCATTTTACACTAAAGTCCCGGACAACGTCCACGCATAACAGAGTTTTGTGATAGGGAGTCTCCATTAATGAGCATATGTTACCATGGTGGCCTCATCAAATAATGAACTTCCCTCTGGATTTCTCTGACAATCCAGGAATTTTGGTTTGTAGATCAACAGAACTGTTTACTGGAAGCCCACTGTTTTTGATACTCCTTCCTCCCTGTAATCTCTGCAGGCCGCGGAGTTCTTCACGCTGCAGCTGTGGAGATGGCAAGGAGCCACAGACTATCACCCAGCTCACCAAGCACATCCAGAGCCTCAAGCGGAAAATTCGGAAATTTGAAGAAAAATTTGAACAAGAAAAGAAATACCGGGTAAGGACTCTGGGGTTTGACATAGGAGCGGATTGGTCAGAGGTGTGTGGATTCTCCTCAGCCTCTGTCCTTCCTTTCTGGGTACCCTTCTTTGCCAGGGGACAGTTGTGTTCCCATGGGCCATCCTGGACCTATCATAGAGTCTTCATCTTCTATCTATCTTGTTCTCACCTGCTGTCACTTGATCTCTGCTAGGATATTTTCTAGTCATGGATTACAACTATTATTTCCAATCTTATTTGATTATTGATCTTGCCTTTTTTTTCTGAGGAACAAAATTTGGAAAGCTTTTGAATTATGTTTTTTTTTTTTTTTTTTTTTTTTTACTTTTTCTCAATTGCATTTTGATAAGAACTTATTAAAGACCCAAGGGAGGAATCTCCAATTGTGGAACCAAATGAGGTACAGATGGTTTCTTTGACATTAAAGTATTTCCTGGTTGGTGAATGAGGACCTTTCAAGTGACATCTGTTCAGGCCACTCATAAGAACCAACCCTAAGCCATCCTTTCCCCATCACAGAGACACTACTTTTCATGCTAGTACTGCAATGCAGCAAACATGAGCCTCCTTTCTTCTTATGTAAGAAACAATAGGGTCATAGGTAAGTGTCTTGATGGTCAGTGTTACTTTTATTTTCTCCAGTGGTGACCATGGCATAGAGAAAAAGCATATCCATGGAGAATTGGACAAAGATATTGGGTCTTTTGCAGAGAGCCCAGAACAGCTTGTTATTAGAATAAAAGACAACAGGGAATAATCTCTCATACATCTTGAAATATTTAAATGTTCACTAAACACTTGGTACAGAGGCCATTGGAAAGTTCTTGTGAGTATACAGTAAGTTCTGGGGAGGGAGGTGAGAGTGGGTAATATTTCACTCTTCCATTCTTCCTGTCTTGTTTCCCACAGTGGCCTCAAATTCACTGAAGGAGGAGTTTTAAGGAGCAGAGTTTAGCTTTGCAGAAATGGGGGGAAAATCAGATTGGCTTTCAAGGCAACCTTAGTCAGGATGTTGAAGATTATCTTCCCCAGAGTCAGGCAGTCACAGCTATTTATTGTCTCTTATAGAGCAGAAGGGAGCTCAACACATTATTAGTCCAGGATTTTATTTTACAGACAATGAAACTGACACCTGATGGAAATGACTTGCCTAAGATAGTTGCGTTCTATCAAGTCACAACTTGGGTCAGTGGATTACAGATGAGTAGGTTTTGCAATAGAATATAAGTAAAAATTTTAAGTGTCTGCATTTTAAAAACTCCAGATATCCTGAGAGAAGCTGATTTCACCTGTTTGCTGCTGGGGTGTTATTGGATCTATGATATCCTCATATTGGAAAATACAGAGTAACAACCAGAAGCTCCATTCCCAGCACCCGTTAACACATCTTATCTGGCAGTTCTTGATTCAGACTATTTTGGATTTGAATCCAGCACAGCTACGTAAGGACTCTGTGATTTTGGACTTGTTATCTTTCTGAGTCTCAGTTTGGCCATTTGTAAAATGGAGTATTAGGTAGTGACTTCTTAAGTTTGTAAGTAGTAAATAAGGAAGTACATACATAATGCTTATTACAGTGTTTGGTACAAAGGGAGTAAATGGTCCTAGATAACACTAACTTTTTAATCTATGAGTTACATATTTAAATAGGCTACTCCATGGCAGTCTCTGCCTTGTCAGAAAATAAAGGAAAACTGTACATGTTAATTTTCCACTGGAGTTTTCTACCCACAGTCACAGATCTTGGATGCTTATTTTGGAAGAGAATTCTACCTGGAAACATCTGCCTTTATCTAGAGTTTTCTGAAGCTAGAGCACATATGCACATGCATGCACATGCACACACACACATACACACACAAACATACACTTAAATGCACTTATGGAAGGGCAGATCAGGGAGCAGTAGGGGAAGGAGGCTCCTTGGTCACTGCTGGTTCAGTGTGTATAAAAGTCTTTGTTATAATCAGAACCTCACATGTCTCAGGAAACCCCTGTCCTTCCTGTCAGGGCCAGGCTGTGCTTAGAGGTTTGACATGTCAATGGGCTTTAACTGTTGCTGTAGGTAAGGCTCTCCTTCCTGGCAGTCTGACTGTGGAATTCATAGCACCCACTGCTAATTTTTGAATCTGGGCTCCTGCTGGGCCTCTGTGCTTTTCTAATACCCATGTATCACGTATATCTTTCCATCTCTGTTTACTGTAACAATTTTGCACACCTACCCCAAATTCTCTACATCTCTACATCTGATTTTGCATTTGATTATTGGACTCTTGGGCTAAGAAAAGGCTGCATCAGCCAGATGTCTACTTTCAGTGGAATCAGGGAAGAAGAAACTGAGGCCCAGAAAGGGGAAGTGAGTTTCCCAGAATCACACAGCAAAGAATAGTTCTAGCCAGAACAGCAACTGAGGTCTTTTTATAACCCTCCCAGTAATCTTTCTAATGTGTCTTTTTGAACCATCTTTGGCAGATCACAAATCTCATACAATGGCACTTAGGAGGTCAATTTTAATTGCACTGAACAAAACCTAAACCTATGTAATTTCTGGGTGTGTGGCCTTTTGAATCAGAATATTTCACTTAAGAAGTTAAGTCTTGAAGATCTACAGCTTGTATATGGGAACTTTTCATGTGATTTGAGAGCTGCTATCCATGTGAGTTTGATTTAACCCTTTTAACAGCTTCTTCAAGGGTAGGGGAGTAAATTCATTTCAGAAACTGATTTCAGGCTTTAAATTATTTTGTCAGAAATTTAGTCTTAAATTTCTCCTAAGTTCTATGCACCATAGTGAAAACTTATTTCTTTTGCAGTCACTGGCTTCAGGCCTTAGGAATTTTTTTTTGTGTGTATTTGTTTTTACCATATTTCAAAAGATGGAAATAACTGTGTGGAACAGATCCAGTGAAGCATTGTTCAACAAGATGTGTTCTCAGATCAGAGTGGAGAATTTTCTAAGGATTTTGAGAAACCAAATGTAAAACACTGGCTTTCCATGTAACCAGACTGCTACCCAAACTAAAGTACTAGACTATACAGTGCATCATTCTAGCAAACCATAGACAGGACTAGGCTAAGCTGTTTTAGAGAGGTGGGGATTGATGTCCACGTGTCACTGTCCATGGTTCTGAAACCAGCATATATTATTTTTATATTATATTTATATAATTTTATATATATATTTCAGGCTTTACATTATTTCCTCCCACCCCTTCCCCAATCCCCTGCCATCCCTCAGGGAAACCAGTTTCCTATTCAGGTTCTTCCAGGAAAGAATCATTGTCAATCTTCTTTTCTATTTTAAACTTAAAATGTATGGTTTTTAAAATCACTCTAGAACTGACAGAATCATGCCTTGTGTTTTAAAATGAGCATCCCTAGACTCATGTACATGTGATGATCCTGTCACACAGTAGTTTTTTCCTTTGAGTTTGAAAAATCTCCCATCTTCCTATGCCTTCCTCTCACCAACAACCTGCCATTGTTACATGGATTTAGTGGATCTTTAAAGAAAAAATGACAGCCCCTAGATTTGGTCATTAACAATGCACATATTTCAGGCTATTATGTTTATGATCATGTCATCTTAAGCTTATTTTACAGTTCCTTGTAAATCCTTAATTTAAAGTGACCATTAATTTTCTTGAGCCTGCATGTAAGTTACTATGGTAGCTTTGACTTGTTTAAGAACAGTTTTTACTGATCTGTGGGGGTAGAGGGACACTATGTTTGGCTACCACTAGTGAAGGTGTTAGAAATCTGCATATCCCCCTAACAGACTGACTTCTCAGGAATACTGTCAGGTTTTAGAGATTCTGGGGTCTCCTTTCTTTAGCTTAGAGGATATAACTGGTAAGAGCTAAATCTTCCAGTTTTTCAGTATTCTCCCACGGGTTATGGTCATAGCATGTGTGTGAGCCACAAGCAAGGTAGCAAGTACTGGTTTGTATCAGTGCAGTCATCTGCAGTGCTACAGAAAATGGCCTGGCAATGGGGTATATATGGGCTGTGGGTGACCTGCAAGGTGATTGACAGCTTGACTGCAGGGGCACTGGCATGGCCAGGACTATGTGAAAAATACTAAGTGACCAGGCACATTTAGAAATAATGCCCATAGCAAGGATTAAAGAGTAGAGGAGGTCAAGAATATTTACTGTTTTCTAGAGGTAACTTCATCAGAAGCAACTCCATCAGAAATTTCACACCCGAATTTCTCTCCCAGCTTTATATATTCCTAAACTATCTTTGTATGGCTCAGGTGTTTACACATTTTGTTTTTCCTTTTCTCTTTTTCTCCCCCACCCTCTCCCTCCTTCCCTCCCTCCCACCCCCATTTTTTCCTTCCCTTGGTAGCCTTCACATGGTGACAAGACTTCTAATCCTGAAGTCCTGAAATGGATGAATGATTTGGCTAAAGGTCGTAAACAGCTCAAAGGTAAATGCCAGTCAAAGGTCTTTTTTTTCCTCATAAAGGAAGCAGTTAAACTAATGATAATGTGCTCCAGAGAATTTTAGATTCATTTCCACCTGTGCCCTCTTGCACCTTGTTTCCTGCTTAGACTGTAGCTCCCTTTTGAAATAAAGCATCCTGTATCTCTGTCATTGTTTGGCCCCATGTAATAAACCTCCTTATAAAGAAACTGAGGACCTCCAGACTCCCAAGTGGAATGATTCACTTCAATGCCAGGAACATTTTAACATGTGGAGCCTCCCTAGGCTATTGGATTGTTGGATGTTAGAAACAGAAGAGGTCTGAGAAATCATTTACTCCACACACTTCAGTGCATGGATGAGGACATTTATGCTCATAGAGAGGGGAGGGTTACAGAGCTGGAAGGTGGTGGGTCAGGTGTAGAATGTGGTTCTCCTGCCGTATGGGCTAGTGTCCTTTTTCTTTCTTTCTCTGGAGATGGTGGTGAGAGTATTAACTCTAAAATCCATTTAAAATAGACTGTTGTTATTTAACAATAAAAAGTCATTTTCTTCCTCTCTCCACACTCTAACTTTAATACTTAGAGACATGGGGGTTTTTCCAAATTTCTGGAATGAGAGTGACTAAAAAGAACTAGAAGGGAATATTAATTCAGTGGTATTAAACTGTAAAGATGTGGCAGGTTTATACAATATGCAATGTTTAAACATCAAGACAAAGTCTAACTAGGAAACAAACATCAAACAAAGAAAATGAGCTATGTAATTGAGAAATAAATATAAATGCCTCATTCAAACAACCAGTACCCTTGCATACTCTAAAATGTAATTCCTTGATAAGTCTCAGGGGGCTTTTTTATTTTAAATTATCTAGGTTTATATAAAGCCATATTGTAATAATTCCTAGATCTTAAAAGCTACCATAAGACAAAATAGCAAAATCTGTGAAGTTGGGGCTGACATTCCCATCTACCCTTTCCCACCCCCCTCCTGTATTTCCTTGGGTGTCTACATGTATAATGTCTTGCAGAATTACTTGCATTTCCACAGGGGCTCTTGATGAACCCACAACTTCAAAATATAAGTAAATAAATCTTTGGGTGTGGAATTTCAGGTGCTACAGTACATGGCAGGTGGGGCCAGGCGCCACTGGTTTTCCTGCAAACTCTTCCTCCTCTGAAATCTAAACCACTGCACTACTGCCATACATATCCTCCACCTCCATGAGATCCTAGCCTCTAGAGCCCTGTTTCCACACCTGATTGGGAGCCTATGCTAGTGGCTCTGCTTATAAGGGTTGCCATTGCCCTGTGGAAAGCCATCATTAGTGTTCATTTCTACAGATTTGGCATCAGGGGAAGGAATTCCTGAAAAGCTCTCTGTTCTTATTAGGGCTAGTGGGTTCTCTTTGCTTATGATAACTCATAGCATTTCTCTTAGAACTAAAGCTAAAGCTGTCAGAAGAACAAGGGAGTGCTCCTAAAGGTCCACCTAGAAACCTGTCCTGTGAGCAACCCACAGTCCCCAGAGAAAATGGGAAGCCGGAAGCTGCGGGCCTAGAGCCAAGCTCCTCTGGAGAAGAGACTCCAGATGCTGTTTTGACATGCCTGAAGGAGAAAAGAGAGCAACTTCCTCCCCAGGAGGATTCTAAGGTACATCACGATGTCTTATTATATAGAGGGCCCCTATAGTTCACACAGTGCTGGTGAGATCATCCAATCTATCAGAGCACTTTGTCATTACAGAAACATTTTTTTTAGCCTGGCTCCAGAATTTCACATGAGTTCCTGATAGGTTACTGGCCACAAGCAGTAGTGCCACATGATGCCAGGCTAAGCCACCATTCTGGAGGTTATAGTGTTGTGCATTGATAGGAAGTAAATGGCAAGGACACCAGAGTATGTCATATCCCTTTCTCTCCAACTCTCCGTACCCCAAAATTAGCAAATGAACCCAAGACTAAGAAATAAGCATATTGCCTGAAAGGAAAGGACTCCAGTTACAGCCCCTTTCTTCATGTCTTGTTAAAAATAATAAAGCAGGGATGATCTATAAATAGTAAGAAAAATTGTTTGGTGTTTATATAATAAGAATAGAGAGGTAGGGTTTCTTGGGAGTGTTAAGTTGAAATACAAGTCTTCAGCTTTGGATATCTTAGTTTTGAAGTCTCTGTGAGGCATCTAGATAGAGTTGTCAGGCATTTGAATATATGAGCCTGGAGTTCAAAGAAAAGATTTATTATATTTTACAAAGAAGACTGATTAGTATTTACCTGGTTAATCTCTCCTTGTCGTGCATATATATGCTTCCATTTCAATTATGCCAGGGAAGCTTTCTTGTAGTCCCCTGTCTCAACTCTAAGACTGGTGTGATTGACTTTCAGTTCTCAAATAAGAGATGTAACTACCCTATCACTGCTCTATCTTGTAGGCCATTTACTGTTTCTTGTACTACACCTTGAACTTCTTACATGGAAGTACTATCTATAGGTCATGACCCCTCCTTTTCTGTACATAGTAGGTATTGAATAAATGTTTGCTGAGTGAATGGAAAAATGAGCAGATGAATGAACAGACTAGCATATTTAATTTTCAAATGAAGTCTTCTTGAGGAGAATGCTGCCTTTCCCTGTTCTATTGTGTATTACCTGGTATTAATCATAAAGTGACAACATATTCCAAATCTCAAAAGGCTCAAAATATGCCCCTGGATTAGTCATTTACATAAGGACTTGTGATCTACAAGTAGAAATAGACCTGTGACCACATCTTTCTTTATGAAATACCTTTAGTCTTAAAACAACAACAACAAATACATGTTGTGAGGAGTGAAGAGAAGGTTTTCATTCACTCAGTCATCCTATCCCTGAGCCCACCAAGATTCTACTTCTGTGATAGTTAGTGGGTAACTTCTGCATATATATACAGAAACTCTCAGGTACATCTGTGGTTTTCTATCCTTCAGTGCTTCTGAAGGTCTTTCCAGTATTTTAAAGTCACTTTGACCGTATCTATTAAAGCATCTTGGTCAATGTCTAAATCTATGTTCTACTCAATTAACAAGGGTAGTAAAAGGAGAGATGGGATTGATATAGTAGACTTAGAACAGGACTCAGCACTTGAACCAGCCACTTTCTAACCATGGGCACTTGGCAAGTGAACTGATTCTCTGAGATTCAACTTCCTCATCTGTAAAATACAGGTAATACCTACTTATATAATTATCGTGACAATAAGTGAGAAACCTACTGACTGGTGGACAATAGTTCATTTGCAAAAAGATTTAAATGCCAACTATGTGTTGTGAAGTAGAATAGATGCTAGATATAAAAAATAAAAAATATATAGAAGTCATGGGGGGGTCAATGCCCTTATGTAGTTCATGTTGTCCTGGAAGTGGGGATACAACAAGAAATAAACAACTCAATAAAAAGAAATCATTAAAAATGTTGATAAGTACTATGCAGGATATTTAACAGGTGACATGATAGAAAATAATGGGTATAGTTTCTACTTTAGATAAAGCGATTAGGAAGGCCAAGAGGTGACATTTAAAGAAGAATGAGCAGGTCAAAGGGAGCAGCAGAAAACATTCTCAACAGATGGAACTGCAGGTATGAAGGCCATGATGAAAGGAAGACCTTGTTGTTCACTTTGAATTCTCGGGTTTGAGGGTTGGAGAACAGGATGGCATGAGATCAAGTTAGAAAGACAGATTAGAACCCATCACACAGAACCTTTAAAACTGTGGGAAGTATTGGGAAGTTGTTGAATGGTTGAGAGCAGAAAAGTGACATGACATGATTACATTTAATAGATCTGTCTGCTTGCTAAGTGGAGGATACATCACAGGGAAAAGAATGAAAAGGGGAGATGGAATGGGTGGCTTGAATTAGCATGGTGGTCTTGGAGAGGGAAAGAAGTGGATACAATCAAAGTATATTTTGAAGGTAGAATCAAAAGGATATGTTGAAGCATTAGATGGGAGGAAATGAAGGCAAAGAAGAATCTGGGATGATGCATGCTTAGTAAGTACAAAACACTGTGAAACCTCTAAGTCTACAAGTAATCATCCACAGATAGAGGACAGGAAAGCAGATTGCCTGAGGAAGGTTAGTAATGGGATTATGTGCCAGGAGCTGTTTTCTACTCACAGAAAAGCTTTTACTGATACAGAGAAAACTAGAAGAGCACACTGGGGTTATAGATAAAAATATAACATAAACGATTAGTTTGGGATATTTTACATCTAATATCTTTCAGGAATAGGGTGACCAATCATCCCAGTTTGCCCAAGACTTTTTTGCTTTTAGCACTGAAAATCCCATGTCCTGGGAAACGCCTCAGTCCTGGACAAACTGGGATGGTTGGTCATCTTACTGAGACATGTAAGTCAAATAGACATATGCAAATGAGAGTCGGAAGATCAGAGAAAAATCTCTTCATGCATGGATGTCACCTAGTATAAATGCCAATCATTTCTATTATTTTTAATGATCTATTGATTTAATAAGTATCAGAAGCCCCCTCAAATATACCTATAATATAGCTCTTCAGTAGGCTAAAGTTAGGCCCTTTAAACAGAGGGCATCTATAATAGAAAATGTAAATACATAAAGCTGAGTATTGGTACTGAGAAAGCTTAATATAGTAAACCATGTAGTAGCTAGTCAGTCACTATACTCAGTGTAAATCCAGAGCCTACAGCATAACCAAAGAGAAAACTTTGTATTCCCATAGCAGCTAGTGTTATTTCTAACTCCTCAATGAGCTCAGTAGCATTTCAGATCATCTCATTAGGTCCTGTTTCTTTAAACTCAAAGAGACATATGACTTTCATCTGAGGTCCTTGCCTTATTGCTGAAAATGCATTAAATATTAAAATTTCAAGATAAAGAATGACATCTTTTCTAGAGAGACTTTATTATGACTCTTTCCATAATTTCTGCATTTGGTATTTAGTCACAGACCATACTAAGGCTGATAAATCCTATAGCATTGCCTTGTTGGTTCAGATACTGCCAGTGAGTAATTTTCTTCCTGTTTTGTCTATGGATGATTTTTAGAGATAATCACTTCTGCGTTACAGGGCATGGCTGTACACTGGAAATGAATGAGTCATCCCCTGAGCTGAACTGTAGTGCCTATTTATGTCTTTTACGTCCTTTTCTTTTGGAAATACTGAACTGGTGCTGGCATATATATCAATATTGACCTTTCTAAGAACTGTAGGTGGTGTCAGGTGCACAGCTCAAATTACCAAGGGGATGAGTAATGGCAGTTACTTCTTCTGGCCTCTCATCAACTGTAGCATCTCTGAGGATGAAAGCAGATTTTTAGAAAGTATACATTTTATCTTGGAAAAAATTAATAAAAAATTAATAACTTATTAGCAGGTTGTTGTTGGTTGGAAAGACAGTAGACTTAAAGGGCATGAAAAGGAAGATCCCATCAAACTTTCTGCTTTCCTATTTATCCTTCTTTTTTAAAAAAGTAATTTATTGAATAGGTAATACTTTCTCACATAGTTCAAAAAGAAAATACATAACAGAAAATGGTAAAAAGACTACTTCCAAAACCAACTGCCATCTCCAGCTCTGAGGTCTCCCACCCCCAGCAGGTAACTATTGTTATTAATATCTTGTGTGTCTTTTTTGGAGTTTCTATGTAAAACATATAAAAGAAATTATCAATATATATTCTATTTTTTTTTATAGAGACAGAGTGTCACTTTATCATTCAGGCTGGAGTACAGTGGCACAATCATAGCTCACTGCAGCCATAAACTCCTGAGCTCAAGTGATCTTCCCACCTTGGCCTCTCATGTAGCTGGGACTACAGGTGTGCAACACCATGCCTGGTTGATTATTTTAATTTTTTGTAGAGATGAGCTCTCACTTTTGCCCAGGCTGGTCTAAAATTCTTGGCCTTAAGGCATGCTCCCACCTCAGCCTCCCAAAGTGCTGGGATTACAGAAGTGAGCTACCATGCCTGGCCCCAATATATATCTTAACTTGCCTCTGTTAGACAAAAGAGAGCAGTCTATACAATTATGCATCCTTTTTACTTTGTATATTCTGGACAGCTTTTTATATCAAGACATAGCTTATCATTCTCTTTTATTTTTAAAAAAATATTATTCAATAGCACTGTGATATTCTTTTTTATTAATGGATAGCATTGACATTAACATCAAGTCAACTAGTTTGATAGCTCAAATAACATTTGGTATGCGTGTTATTAATCCAGAAACATTTACATATAAAACTTATTAAAAGTGATCATCATTATGCATATTAGGAAACTGAGGTTCAAATATTACATATTTGTAATGTTAAAAACAGTTTATAAGTTTTGAAGCTGGTTATCTGAACTCATGTCCTCTGGTTTCAAGACAAATATTAACTTCAATTCCTGGCTTGGACATCTAAATTGACCAAAACATTCTCTTTAGCAATTGCTTTCTATGATAATATCCAGTACTGACTTTCCATCTTGTTTGATTGTTTAATTTAAACAGTCAGACTTGCTTACATACAGTGCCTCCCTCAATAAAGCCATGGGGATACTTAGACAGGAAAATCTTGGCAGGACTTGAGTCCCTAAAGCTAAGAAACATGACTTCTATTGCTCACTGTCCAGAGAAGAGAATGTCAGTTTTACTTCTCTCCTTAAGAGAGATCTCATTTATGGGGATAATTGTAATGATTTTATTTATAAATTTCTGTGGCTTTCTGTGCAGGAATACATGGCACCAGTCCCGTGGGGGAAAGGAAAACAAGGTGGTAGAGGTGCTGAAGCTATGGCAGCTTTTTCCTAAACAACTTTCTGACCAGGACCCAGAAACAAACTAATTTGGACTGACCCTCAGTAGCAGTTACATCTCTTGGAAAGCCGGTTTATTTCCAGACTTTGATGATTCAACTCATCACTGATAGGGGGCCAGGAGTTTTCATATGGCAAAGTTGCCAAGCTATAAACAAATCATATCAAATTTTGTCCTATCTATGGTCCTCTCTTGTTCAACCTCCTCTTAGTTTTACCCCTGATACTACAAAAATGGAGAAACTGGAAGAATAATCATCTTTTAAAGTTTATCTCCTTTTATTTATCTTTACATTATGACAATACATTCATAGCTCTATTTGGCTGTTTTAGGTTATTCAACATGTAACCGAAAACATAAAGGAAACCTTGTTTCCTTCATTCATATGAAAAAATGAAAAAATGAAAAAATAGATATATCTTGCATACTACAGCCAGCAGGAACTATAGAATTAGGGAGGAAGGATGCACTTCAGAAAGAGACAGCCATTGAATTCAGAGGAGAAAATTAGATCTGATTCTTAGCAGAAAGTGGCTGAAGAATAACAGCAAAGTCTAATGTATTTCTGCCCCCTTAGATTTGGGGTATCCTGCAGAGCTTACCTTGATTCAGTTTCCTTTATGAAGATCACTTTGCAGGCCTATAGCTTTTCTGTGAGTAGAAAACAGCTCCTGGCACATAATCCCACTACTAACCTTCCTCAGGCAATCTGCTTTCCTGTCCTCTATCTGAGGATGAGCACTTGTAGACTTAGAGGTTTCACAGTGTTTTGTACTTACTATGCATTAGGGTATGGAACCCTCACATTTCCTCAGGGATTGCTTTGATAATAATCTTAAGAGGAAGACAATGGAATCAAAGTGAAAAAGCAGTGCATACATTGTACGTGTTCCCAAATTTTTATCTAGCATCTATGGAAGATACTTTTCTATAATGGCATTCATCATTCTATCATATGTTTTGGTCACTTTTTTCTTTTAGAATTAAATTTAGCTTTTCTAGAATCTGGGGAATATATTAAATCACAAAAATCAAATTGCAATGGAGAGATTCCAATACTAGTTAAATGCATCATTTTCTGAAATACTTTCTATGGATTGTAAGTCCCAGTAAGATACTACATAAAAAAACCACTATTTCCATGTTTTCTGAACTCAGACTGAGATTTTTTTCTTCTGTCATCTATTAAAATCCCATGAAATAGATTTTGATGGGAACTTGTTTTTTTTTTTTTTTTTTTTTATGGAAAGATGTATTATGAATAAAAGTGTTTAAAAATGATTAGATTAGAAAATGAAAAGATCTTGAGGTTATTTAAGCAATACTTAACAGGCTTCTACAGAGGGAAGCGAGACTTAGGTCACAGCGTATGGAACTTAAAATAAGATTGCTAAAAATTAGAGTCCTTTTTTTATATAAACCTGTGTTGATAGCTTAGTAGTAGGAATGGGAATGTGTTGGGGACTGTGAGAATTTAAAGAAGTATGTGATATGATCTCTCTCCTCAAGAATCATTTATTTGGGCAGACAATACTGAAACAAAGAAAACAGTTAAGACTCAGATAATGAGATAAGAAGTTGAGAGAAAAGGTAGATCAATACGGGCCAGAATGGTTTGCAATTGGGATGGGAGTTGTGAGCATGAGGATAACTGGGAAGTGTAACACATGTTTGAGACATTTTCTTTTCTTTCAAGGGAGACAGATCTGGATGGCAGATCTATCTGGCATGCTTGGGTGTGTGTACTTTGATAAAAGATGCCTGGGTGATTATTCCATGAGTTATTTCTACTGTTCCCTTCCCACTACTTGTCAAGTGTATATCACTGGACTAGAGTAAAAGGGAAGCTATGTTTACTAGACATGCAGAAAATTAATGCAGAATACAAAGCAGGAAAAAAACCAATACAAGCAAAGGAGTTTGGTCACTTTGGATAAATAGGCAGATACACAGACAGATAGATAGATGGATAGATAGGAAGCTATTTAAATTTTTATGCACAATGTGATCCACTGAAAATAGTGATTAGGGATGGATCTTACAGCAGAGGGGTATAGAATATATTAGTGGATCAAGAGGTTATACATTTTTTTAATGGAAGGATATTGGTAACTCCAACCTCCTTCTTGTATAGGTAGGAAATTGAGGACTCAGAGAAGTTAAATGTTTTGTCCAAAATAATTTCGTTTATATCACAACTAGTCATAACCTAGTATATAATACACACATGTAGTGATGAAGACCTGTACAACGTTGGTGTTTGTGACTACATATAATCGGGAAAGTCTAGATAAAATATATGTTTCAGAAGAAAAATCAATGTCTGGACTGGTTTTTTAAGAATGAAGAAGTAATTAAGGAAGAGGTTCCTTAACACTTATGCATTTCAGACTCCTCCAAAAATCACATTCCTAAACTTGGACGTAGGCTTTAAGAAACTTTTCCAAGAAAAAACTGGCATGTACTACATACAGTATCTTGTAAATGACTTTCTGGCCAGGCACGGTGGCTCACACCTATAATTGGAGGCCGAGGCAGGCCGATCACTTGAGGTCAGGAGTTTGAGACCAACCTGGCCAACATGGTGAAACCCTGTATCTACTAAAAATACAAAATAATTAGCCAGGCGTGGTGGTGCGTGCCTGTAGTCCCGGTTACATGGGTGGCTGAGGCAAGATAATTGCTTGAACCCAGGAGGTGGAGGTCGCAGTGAGCCGGGATCATGCCATTGCACTCTGCCTGGGTGACAGAGTGAGACTCTGTCTCTAAATAAATAAATAAATAAATAAATAAATAAATGACTTTCCTTTTCATGATAACTGTTGCATTATAGTAGTATAATCCTTTACTTTGAGGCTTTTTGTCTGCTAAAAATATTGATGTTTTCATTCTTGTCTGAGAGAAGAATAATAATTTCATGTTTCTCAGGTAACTAAGCAAGACAAGAACCTCATAAAGCCGCTTTATGATCGATACAGAATTATCAAGCAAATCTTGTCAACGCCTTCCCTTATTCCAACAATTGTAAGTCAGGATACTTGCATGCTGTTACTTTGTACTGATGTGTAGTTAACATGATGTCACATAGTAGTACAAGAGTTATAAAAGACCCTTCATGGCAGTATATACTGCTAACAAGGCCAGGTGTCATTTCAAAAAGTGAAAATTTGGTCTTCTCTAACCCCATTACTATATTTAACAGTGGCTGATATTAGAACTATTGTAAAATAGGAACATATAGTACTTGTATGTCTAGAGCCAATTTTGACATTTGCTTTCATTAGCTTGGGTGAAAAGAAATGATAGATTTCAGTTTGGCATTTTCTAATTTGTAACACAGCTAGACAAAACAGCCTTTCTGTTCTGTGTGTTGGTTAATTTTTTCCTTTAATCAGAAAATTAACAATATATTCTTGATATAATGCAACATTTGTTTTTGGTACCATTTGACCATATTATACAAGGTATGAAAAGATTTATTTCAATAGAAAATATAAGTACTGAAGTTGAGTTAGACTACTTTTAGTAAAGAATGATTTATGGGAGTACAGAACTAGAAAAGCATCACAAATCCTACTCCATCAATATCAAAACAGTTACTTGTTCAAGATATCAATATAAAAAAGAATAAATATTAACAAATATAAATTTAAGTATGCTTGAGTACATTATACTTCCACATTTTTTGAGATGGATTATACTTCCATATTTTTAAAGACATTAAGAGAATAATAATTCAGTCTTTGGAATTTTCCCATTATGGAAGCATAATTTAAAATGTAGTAGAGTTCTTATATTTCTTACAAGGGAATCTTCTAGTTGTGATACGAATTATCAGAACAGGTTGAGGAGTAACCCCACTTTGCTTTGGCCTTCCAATAGCTCTCCCCTGAACTTGTCAATTTTCTGAGTATCCTCTGTATCTGAATGGTGGTCCCCACTGGGACCTGACTTGGGGTATTTCTGGAGGATAAAAGTTGTCTGTAGTCCACCTCATCTTACTCATGTCACAAGTATTAAGCTGGAGCCCAGAAGGTCTGAGTGAAAGGGAGGAATCACTTGGTAGTATAGTCCAGACTGGACCATATCCTAATGATCTGTGCCTTCATTGGCCCAGAAGACACAGATGAACTTGGTGAGTTAAGTTTTAGCCCAGCATGGCTGCTGCCTTTTTGCTCATTAACTTCTGCAGGTTTTTAATGAAACTGAGGAAGAACTCTTCTTGGTTGCTTCCATCCCAGTTCTCAGTAGGCATTTGGGTCACCTACTGGTTTTCATGGCATTGATTTATGGTTCCCCTTCCCGTTTTTTTTGTTTGTTTGTTTCCTCAAGAGGCACTGAGCATTACGTGACTTTCTTTAACTCTGCCTGTGATAAGCAGGAGGAAGAGGACTCTGATGAAGACCATCCACAGGGAAGCCAACAACCTTCTTTGCCAGATCCAGCATCTCACCTTCCTGTTGGTGACCACCTCACCTACTCTAATGAGACTGAGCCTGTTAGGGCCCTTCTACCAGATGAAAAGAAAGAAGTAAAACCACCAGCTCTCTCCATGTCTAATTTACATGAGGCTACCATGTGAGTATGAATCCTAAGTGTAGAGTCTCCTCTTAACTCCTTCTGATCTGATACCAGTATATGAAGCAGAGCTGGCCTTTGAAAATGCTGGATTCAAAGGGGTGGGTCAATAGTTCTCAGGGCCTTTATCCTAGTCTCTTACATTTAGATGAGATAGTTTTTCCACTAGAAATCCACTTGGTAGTAAGCAAATGACTTGCCCTTTGTCTCTTAAATGGCCCTTCAGATAGAAGCCATTTGGATTTTCATTAATATCATCATTATTATTATCATTATTCAGTAGCTAGCATTCCTTATGATAATCTGGCCTTCTTTGGTTTGTATCTTATAGCCCAGATTATGAGATTTAATTTAATTTAATTTAATTTGACAGAAGTGTCTGTCAGAGAAAGCAAGCAGAAAACCCTTTTTTTTGGTGGTGATTCTAAAGCAGTTATTCCTAACTTTTCAAGGGGTGTTGGACTTTTTTGAAACCAACAGAATTGTTTTAAGAAAAAGCCCATATATAATTTCTTTCTTTTTTTTTTTTTTTTGAGACGGAGTCTCGCTCTGTCGCCCAGGCTGGAGTGCAGTGGCGGGATCTCAGCTCACTGCAAGCTCCGCCTCCCGGGTTCCCGCCATTCTCCTGCCTCAGCGTCCCGAGTAGCTGGGACTACAGGCGCCCGCCACCTTGCCCGGCTAATTTTTTGTATTGTTAGTAGAGGCAGGGTTTC
Organism: Piliocolobus tephrosceles; assembly: GCF_002776525.5. Lineage (NCBI taxonomy): Eukaryota > Metazoa > Chordata > Mammalia > Primates > Cercopithecidae > Piliocolobus > Piliocolobus tephrosceles. Next base: position 55,233,308 of record NC_045442.1, on the reverse strand, counting down.
ACTGTGTTAGCCAGGATGGTCTTGATCTCCTGACCTCGTGATCCGCCCGTCTCGGCCTCCCAAAGTGCTGGGATTACAGGCTTGAGCCACCGCGCCCGGCCAGCCCATATATAATTTCAAGTCCACAGAATCTCTGAAACCATACATGAGTTTGGTCTGCTTGTGTATACCACATTCCTGCTCTAGCGTGTATGACTTTTCTCTCATCTTGGTAGAATGAAGTGAGTAGAATTTACAATGTAACTATAGCTTTCTTCTGGGTCTTATTTTCATTCACAGGGGTTATGCCATTCTCCCAATATTCCCACACTTATTTCTCTAGATTAAGAATAGAATTTTCTTTAAAAGCTGTTCCTCTGTATCTCTTATGTTCAGTCTATCACCAAATGCTGATGAGTATTCCTTCAAAATATCCCTTCCCTCATCCATCTATATTGCTGTTACCCTTTCCAGTTCTTTCAGTGGATTCAATCAATCTGCTTGCCTCTTGTCTGTCCTTTCCCATATCCTGTGATATTTTTTCCATCAGGTAATTTTCCCTGCTTATGTGCTTGCCTATGGTCAGGCTCTATGTGTGTCATATTTACTTAAAAGACACTCTTATGCTCAGAACACTTTTCAATCATAGTATGCTTTTTTGGCTGAACAGATAAATCTGCTCATGATGATCTCTCAATTATGCCAGTGCCCAGTAATGACAAATATTCTACCTTATATAGGCCTGTACTTCTTGACCATCTCCGAGAAACCAGGGCTGACAAGAAGAGACTGCGGAAAGCCTTAAGAGAATTTGAAGAACAGTTTTTTAAACAAACAGGAAGGTACGTGTGGGCAGAGAGATTTTTAAAGCTAATACTTCCTAGAGAATTACTGTTAAAAATGACCTGCATTTTTTTGCAGGAACGGTGACTTTTTACAAAATGTATATCATTTCCACACTGGCTTAGACTCAGGATTTGTCCAATGTAACGTTCTATTATTGCCAATATTAGGGATGTTTTATGGGACATGGTAGCTGTCAGGTATGACATCAATCTGTAAAAAATAAAAGTTAAACTCTAAAAATCTCTAACTTTGCACAATAAATCTCAACATAAATACATGAATTGTGTGGTCTACTCACCTCTTAGTCCCTGGCAGGTTTTCCATTTTAGCCTACCAGGGATATTCTTTGGGAATGGGCCTACTGAGTGAAAAGCTTTTTGCATTTAGCCAACACAGATGTACAACTTATTTTCTAGTTGGAATCTTCCTTTCAAGTTGGTTGCAAAAGCCCAACTTACCTTTTTGGTGATGTTAACTAATCTAGTGAGAAATGTTATGTGGCTCATAAATTTAGAACATAAAGCATTTGTTATTATTTTTCCTTTTCCATCCTTTTTTCTTTTATAAAATGTTCATGTAACATTCCTTATAAAACATTCCTTGGAGTAGTAACTTTGTCTGGACTGTCTGCTATTATTATACCTTGGATAAATATGTGACTTGCACTATAAAGTTCCTGATCTCTGCCTCTTTTGGATTAAAGGTATTCTATGGGAATTTTTCATTCAGGGAAATATTTGTGGAGATGTTATCAAATATTCTAAATCTAAACAGTCATTACATATGAGAAATGACACTTTAAGATGTGCATACATTCTTTTCATAAATTTGAGTTCCCTGAATAAATTTATATTTTTAGCAGTTTGAACCCAGGAATCTATCGTAAGGGGTTTGAGAACTTCCCAGTGTGCTACTAGTTCTGCCTAGTGGATCTGCAGTGTCACTTGGTATGCTTTTTGTCATACAGGGAAGTTAGTTATGTTCTAGGTATAGTGTTCCACTGCAACTATGAGTCTTAAACCCACTTCAGATAAGCCTGTATTTGGCTATGAAGTTGTATGCCCCCTTGTGGTGATATATTTCAACTAAATGCACAAGTGATGATCTTTAACAACTAAAATCAAACAGTTGAGTGGCTAGGAAATATGGACCTTAATTTTGTTTATCTAAGACATTTTATTGGGAAGGCCTAAGTATCAATAAGGTAAAACAACCATGCAAATGGATTACTAAAATGTTTAAGGCACTATAAATATTCTTGGTAATATTTGCCATACAAGAGGCATGAGAATCATATAGATATTACATTATTTTTAATAATTATGAGCTTGGAACTGTGCTAAGCACTTTAGTATGTTTTATATAATGGGGAAACTGCTTCAGTAAAGACTTGGCAAAACTTTTCATTCTTGTCAAAGCACTCTTATTAGCCAAAATGGAATATGCAAAACTAGGGAAAATTACATAATGGATTATTAATGTTTCTCTGTAATAATTAGACAATTTCTTTACTTAGACCTATTTATACAAATTAAGGTGATATTCAGACATCCAGTTATGATAAGTTTGACTCATAACACAGAATGGAGACAAAGCATTTATGTTACATACTTTAGACAATAGTCAAGAAGAATGCTGTCTATGGATTTGTATACTGTTTTGAGTTCTGTACTAGAAATTGCAGGGCAATAAATAGTGTTGAAATACAAGTAGATACTATATTCTTAATCTGTATAGATTAGCTTATTTTTTATTTGGTAAGAGATAGAAATATCTCTTTATCATTACTGGGAAAAATAGAAGGGAGCTAAAGATAAAACATTAAATATATGCTATTTACCTGGTTTCAGCCATACTAATGTTAGAGAATATTTGTGGTTATATTCAGTTGTAATTGTGGTGACTATATCTGTGTCCTCTACCCCTTGAATTTCAAAGTCCTGGGTGGAAATGTTTTCAAAGCAATTGGCTATCTTATTAACCAAGAAAACAAGAGTCTTCTGAGACCCTGTCGCAATTATTCCCTTTGGAAAATGTATCTTGACAACATATTTTTGTGGGAAGGCAAATGGTTTTAACTCCTGATATTACCAAGTTATTCTTCCAAGTAAACAGCAAGAGTATATGTATGCATATGTATAAAAATCTATGCATTGTTACATGTCTAGCCTTAGTAGAATTAGTGTACAGAAGAGAACCACCACAATTTAGACTCTCGTAAATTACTTCAATCAAGGACCAGCCCAGTGGTTCTACTACATATTAGCAGAGACAGGTATTACAATTACAAGAAAATCTGGAAACGTTTCAAGTTTGTAAGACAGACCCTGAATGCTTTTCTTGCTACCATAAGTTTATAAATGATGTTTTTATAATGAAATTTCTGTAGTATTTTCAGGTTAAAATTTTTGACAACTCTATTAAGGCTGAACATTTTGTACAGGTGTAGGGCTGTGGCAGATAATGGAAGAAGGACAGGACAAAGAATGCCTTGAAAGTTCTATTTCTTGTTTGTTTGTTTCTCCTTAGATCTTTTCACTTACCCCATTGTTGTAAGTCTAAGCACTAGACCACATATTTGCAAAACACTTATGACATTCAAGTTTTCAAAGGTTACTATTATTTAGAAGCTTAGTAACATATGGAAGAAGGAGTGAATGAAGGTGAAAGGGAAGGAAAAGAAGACATGATGCAAAAACCAAGTGGAAGCTGTTACAGTATATTTTCTCATGTATGAATTATAAAAGAATATTTAATAATTACTTGATTCATTGTGAACTAATAAATGTATTTCTGTTTTGCAGAAGTCCACAAAAGGAAGATAGGATACCAATGGCAGATGAGTATTATGAATATAAGCACATAAAAGCCAAACTGAGACTATTAGAGGTCCTCATCAGCAAGCAAGATGTGGCCAAAACTATTTGAGGTTCAGGAAATGTTATGATCACTTTCACCCATGATATAAAGTAAAGTTTATTTTCCTCTGCCATCCTTGCTAAGCAGTTTTGACACAGTGAAAATGGAAGCACTTTAGTGGTAGTATTAGCTGTTTTCAAGAAGGAATAGCAAGTTTAATTACATACATGGAGAAGGGATTTAAATCGGGGGAAGGATACAACAGGTAGCCATATAATTGGGAAAAAACTCAGTGTCCTCCATGCCAAGCAGAAAACTCATAGTCAATACAAGTATTTTTAAAAATGTCTAATATTTTATCAAATCTAAATAACATGGCTAGGATGCTTGTTAGGGAAAGTTTATTTAGTATCCAAGGATTGTTTATGTTGATGTATGGAAAAGAGCATGATTTTTAAAAATCAATCAGAGAATCAGAGAAAGAAAAGAAATTCTGCTTTTCAAGTAGGAAGGAATGTACCTAGCAAGAAAGTAATTTATTTGAAACTTCTAATGGATTTTTGAGTGATAAAACATTTACTACCTTGTCCCTTAAGTCTGCTAGGCTCTCAGTACCCTAAAATAACCTAGATTGTGTTACTGCTATTTTTTTTATTTCTCTATAAAAATAATACATTATTTTATCTGTTATTTGAAATTTTACATTTCTGGTTACCAAAGTTCATTCTGATAGCATGTACTTTGTGAATTATTATCTTTGTCTATAACTGACAGATGTTTATATTAAAATAAAATATTGTATTAAAAATTTAAAATAGGTATTTTGGATAGATATGTGTCTGCAGTATATAATCTAATATGTCCATAGTATTATTGCTAATCTTTTTGTTTACTATAAGATGATATAACTATTTTTTCATTGGGACTATACATTTTTCTTAGTGTTCCAACATCTATACTTTGTAAAGTCAAAACATTTCCCATGAGCTGTAGTTATTCTTCCTTCTGTACAAAATGAAAGGTTTGGAAATTGCCCTGATACCTTGAAAAAGAAGCCAGAATATTTATTTGCTTCATCAACTTTAGTGTATATCATTTTGTGTTATTTTATACTAAAACATGTTTATTATTTTCATTTTTGTAAAAGGAAGTAAAAGGTCAACATTTTCTCTCATGTACCAACCTTGTTTGTATTTCTATTTTCTGTAACGTTTAAGTATGATGTTGAAGAAATTCACATTTTCTTATAGTTTGGATGGGAATACTATTGACTATTTCAGAAACAGACTATTTCAGAGGCTTATTGTTTTCTCTGTATTTACCTAATATTTTATAACTTTTATGAATCAGAATAATGTCCTTCATACATTTGTTTAATTGAAGTCATCTACTTGTAACAGGACAGATACACAACTATTTGAGGTTTACAAATTACATCTTTGATAAGGGAAATGGTTTCGTGACATGTACACAATTGCTATTAAAATGTAACTCTATATATTCTATATGATTGTAAATATTTTATACAACAATACAAATAAAATATTTTTCTATTATATTTATTATGTTGAAACACAGTAGTTGTTTCCTGTTAGCTAATATAAATAACATAAATAACACTGTCAAACAAGAAGTTGGAAGTGCTGACTATTCTAGGCTTCAAGATTTAACTCATGCTGCAATTACAACCTTTCATGCGGTTTGGAGTTATCCCAATATTTGTTCAGTAGATTAAAATGAATGCATATTTAAACACCATTTATAAGCCATTATTGTGTACTTTGCTAAAGCGGTCTATATAACTGTTTTGTTATGTTTGGCATAAAGGAAACATAAAAACATTGCAGCATCTAGGCAATAAAGTGTCAGAAGGAGAACCTAGGGTATTTCATCATTGAAAGTAGAGGGAGGGGTAGGGAATAGGAAAACATTAAAATGGCTCTGAATGGAATTTGGAAAGTGGTAGTTCGTTTTTGGTGACAGTGGCATGTGCATGCTTCAGTGGAAAACATCTGGTGATGATAATGGACAACAGGACCAACGCTCCTAATGGAGGAAAAGGGGCTGAGTAAGAATAAGAAAAGTGGGCATTAACGTCCAACACTGATATTACAGGTTTTGCAGCTGGGATCTTTCTTTGCATTTGCAGTAGACAAACTCATGAGCTGATGACCAGTGATTTCTGCCACGGTGCCCAGAGAAAGATCCACAGGGTCAGTGTAAATGACTTCTAAAATGACATCCTGGGCATGGTGGTAAACCAGTACCCCATCTTCTTCTGTACAGGTCAAAAATTTATTATCCTTAGAATTTAGTTGAGGAAGGCGCTGCTTACAAAATTCATCTCCTGGTGATCCCACAGGAGCAATAACAAGAATCACATAATGATAAGCAGTGTACATACAGTAGAAGTCCCCAAAGTATAAGTTAGTATTGGGGTTAAAAAGTTTTTCTGCGGCAATCTCAAACCTGTATCTTCCATAAGGTGAATCCTGGGGTGGCTTTCCAGTATTGAATTCAGTGCTGCAGCTGAAGAAGATGCCTTCTAATTTTCCACTGATAGGAGAGCCATGGCTACCACTGTTATCCTTGACAGAGGGCTGCATAGCATTCCCATGATGTTCTCTGCGAGAGGAAACAAGTGGTCACTGCTTAATACAATAGTGGTAAACCCACTGATTTATATATTTGAATAGCTAAAAGTCAAACATCTACTGTTAAAGGCCTGAATACCCCTCTTACTATCAGAATAAGGGGACAGCATCTTTTGACATATTACCTATAGATGGCTGAATTCTAGCTTTGACTTTGAGGTAGAGATGATCTGCTACAAGCCTTGGAGACTTTGTATTAAATTAACATAATGATGTAAATTTCCTGACCAGAAAAATCAAACTGGAATTAGAAACCTTACTGGTAAAATCACACACACATTAGGTGCCAACTAGGTTTCAGAAGTGGCTTTCTGAAGAGAAAACTGAACTAAAGGTATTTGTTAGTTAAATATATTGAATGTTTCTTTAAAGCATGACAGATTTAGTCATAAAATGAGTGCTGTCCATTTATACGGGCACAAAAGTGTTTTGTTTTGGCTTTTTTTTTTTTTTTGAGACAGAGTCTCGCTCTGTTGCCAGACTGGAGAGCAGTGGCGCAATCTCGGCTCGCTGCAACCTCTGCCTCCCAGGTTCAAGCAATTCTCCTGCCTCAGCCTCCAGAGTAGCGGGGACTACAGGAATGTGCCACCATACCCAACTAATTTTTGTACTTTTACTAAAGAAAGGGTTTTACTATGTTGGCTGGGATGGTTTGATCTCTTGACCTTGTGATCCACCCACCTTGGCCTCCCAAAGTGCTGGGATTACAGGCATGAGCCACCACACTCAGCCCTTGTTTTGGCTTTTTAACCCAAGGACAGTAATCAGGTTATTTCTCTGGCAATTTGCTTAAAATAGTGCTGGCTACTCCCCCTTTACCTCACCCCCAGATCCATTCATTCTTCACCACAGTCTTCCACTATGGCCTGGGACTCTATCACTCAGTTCCTTATCCCTTGGTCCCTTGCATTTCAGTTCTACCAATGTGAGGCACCAGCATATATAGAGTAGTAGGAGGTAAAAGCTTTGGGTGTGTCTTCCTGTATTTCCTCCATGATTCTGGTTCTGGCAGGGCTGGGTTCTTCATAACTATGTATCTCTGACTACTGCTACTGCTGGATGAATTCCTATTCCCTTTCATTCCTAAGAAGAGTAAAACTTTCAACTCTTGCTAGTGCTAGTTCTTGGTTACTTTAGCATCCCTTGTTTGTTACCTTAACCCTGACTACACCTCTATGAGGGGTAGTTTTGTTAAATTCTCTCCAGAATTCCCCAAGTGTGCCTTTTTGTTTCCTGGGTCCTTGACCAGCATGACCTGGGAAGCAAAGTTCAAGCTACTACTCAAGTAAGGGAAAGTTCCCCCAGTCAACATGCTTCTTAAAGAGTTTATGGGTCAGTGAAATGCCTGGATCAGCCTCTGAATTTAGCAGCAATGGGTCTCGAATTCTACCACCTGAAAACCACCTAGGGAGTTTATTAAAAATGCAAATTCAAGGAAAGACCAAAAAATTGTCACAGTTAAGAGAATAAGGAAACACAACAAATAAATGTAGTGTGTTATCCTGGATGTGACCCTATACTTTTACTTGTACTGTTCTTTTTTTCTTTCTGATGTTCCAAGATTCCTTCTTTTATTATTTCCTTCCTTCCTGTTTCAGAAACTTCCTTTAGGCTAGATATGCTGTTGACAAATCCCCTTAGTTTTCCTTCATCTGAGCATATCTTAATTCCCTTTTATTATTGAAGGATATTTTCACTGGATATAGGATTCTCAGTTGACAGTGCTCTTTCAGCATTTGAAAATATTATATCACTTTCTTTTGGCCTAGGTAGTTTCTGATGATGATGTCATTCAAATTGTTTTATTTTTCCTTATACAGTGGTGTCTTATATCTCACCACTTTCAATGTTCCCCCCGCCCCCTGCCCCCAATTTGGCCTGCAGTTTTCAGTTTGTAACGTATCTTGGCATGGATTTCTTTGGGTTTATCCCATTTAGGGTTTTCTCAGCTTGAATCTGTATGTTTATGTTATTTGGCAAATTTGGGAACATTTTGGCTATTATTTCTATGAATACTTTTTCAGCCCCACCCTCTTTCTCCTTTCCTTCTTGACTTTAGCGTCATGAATATTAGATCTGCTATAGTCTCACATGTCTATAAGACTGATTTTTTTTTTCAGTGAGTTTTATCTCTGTTGTTCAATTTGGGTAATTTCTATTCTATCTTCAAGTTTACTGACTTTTTTCTCTTTGTCCTCTTGAATCTGCTGTGGAATCCATGGAGTCTATTCAGCTTTTGACTTCACTTACTGTGTTTTTATGTTCCAAAATTTTCATTTAATTCTTTGTATCTTCTATTTCTTTGCTGCTTCTATCTGTTTTAAGTGTGTTAGTGTGTGCTTGTTGAACCATTTTTAGGGTGGCTGCTTAAATATTTTTGTTAGATAATTCCAAGATCTGCATTATTTTGGTTTTGGTATCTTTGATGATCTTTTCTCATTCAGGTTAAGATTTTCCTGGTTCTTGGTGTGATACATGAGTTCCATTTGTATCCTGGGCATTTTAAGTTTTATGTTATTATCTTTTGGATCATATTTAAATCTAGTATTTTAGCAGGCCTCCTCTTGACTATCTACCAGTGGGTGAAGAGTATGGGGTAGTCACTTCATTGATGTCAGATGGGGATAAAAGTCCAGGTTTCCTACTCAGTCTCCAGTGACACAGGGTGGGGGGGGGGGTCAGTTACTACTTGGAGGAGGTAGGAGTTTAGCCTCTCACTAGGCCTGTGTTAACATAGTCTAGGTCAGAGAGAGAAGGGGTGTCTCATTACTACTTGACATGTGGCTTCACATACTATGAGGGCAAGCCTCGTTTTCTTTGGGCAGTGGTGGAAAGTCTGGGCTCCCTATTCAGGCTTCTCTGATACCACCCGACCAGAGGATGGAGGGAGAAGGATGACCTCTTACAGATGTAAAAGGATAGAGGTCTAGGTTCCCCACTTAGCGTTGGCTGGTACATGAGGGACTACAGTTTTTTTTTTGTTTTTGTTTTTTCCTATACTGTTTGCCTGGGGTATGGTGGTTATTGTCTAAAAGGTTTCTGTATTCCAAGATGTCTCAGTCTCTTTCCTGATCCTGTGGGTAAAGAGAATAGACTTTCTGGTGTTCTTTATTTCTTTTTTGTCTGTGCTCATTGGCACAGACAAAAGAGGTATCTTTGTATCCCTTTAACACTGAAGTGCTCAGTAATCTGTTTCTTGAATGAATGAATAAACAATAGATAAATGTGGGAGAAATAGGGAAAAGAGTATCTACTGCAACCTTTCCCTGTTCAAAATGTCTCTCTTTTGTTACATTCTCATTAACAAAATCCAAATATCTATATATGTCTCCTACATAGATCTATAAGTGCAATTACATGAAATAATAACAGCAACATATATATGAACAGAAAATGTGTACTAGGACCTGCACTTTGAGGATATACAATCTGACACCAGAGGTAGAGGAATTCCCACACATGTCTACCAATCTCAGTGAATTCCGGAAACCCTTCAGACATTAAAGGAGTTTTTTAAGGACAATTAGGCTACCTAGTGAATATGAACACAGGTTAAGAGAGAAAGTGATGTTTTCATTAGGAGTACTGGAAAGCAATATTCATTTAGGAATTCATTTCTAGAGTTCATTCCTTATGGACTGAATAAGGATTTATCCAGTTTTTCATAATTTAAAATGGATTATAAACTTTAGAAAGTTTATCCAGTAATTTAAATTTTCCTTTCTGTTCAAGCATTCTGAATAACAAGATGATATTTAAAATGGATTTTAATCAAGGAAATGTGTCTTAATTAGAGTTAATGACAAAAAAAATCAACATCCATGAAATCAATGTCTACTACTTTTTAATAAGGCTTCTTAAAAAAGCAATGTCGAAAAATTATACCACACTGTGGAAAGTATATTTATTTATACGTACTGCACCAAGACATATTTTACATGGATTTTATAACTATCATTACGGAAAACTTAGCAAAGGTAAATTTTCTTGTTAGTAAACACAGCTTTCATACTTGTAGTTGGGAGTAAAATCATGCAATATACACAATAATTATCCATTTTCTAGGCACTCTGTCTTTTTTTTCTTCTTGGAGCATTTTTGAAAACAGATGAAGCAAACTTTAGCTCACTAAAGGACCTAAAAACAAAGGCCAGTTCCCATTCAAGGGACTGAGAAAAATCACAGAGAAATACTGCCCTCTAGTGGCCACGTAAAATAGATATTGGCAATGTACTAGGAATATAAACCTAAAATCAAAGATGTAATTATTCCTTTGATGTATTTCTTACCAAAGACAACAGAAATATGGAGGGTTTTTTTTGTTTTCAAATTTTATACATAACAAATACAGACAGTTCCTGACTTATGATAGTTTGGTTTACAATTGTTTGACTTTATGATGGTGTGAAAATGATGCATATTCAGTAGAAACTGTACTTTGAATGTTGATCTTTTCAACACTTTTTTTTTTTTAATAAAATAGGCTTTCTGTTAGATAATTTTGCCCAATTGTGGGCTAATGTAAGTGATCTGAAAGTGTTTAAGGAGGCTAGGCTAAGCTATGATGTTTTGTAGGTTAGGTGTATTAAATGCATTTTCAACTTACAATGCGTTTAATGGGACAAAAACCCACCGTAAGTCAAGGAGCATCTGTATAAAGAAACACCTTCCTTGCTGAGTCTATATGGTCATTGTCAATCCACAATTGACAAGCACAATAATTTATGTTATATGTATCAGTCTGTACACTCTAAATTAGGTGAATGGTATCTACCAGGAATTATATGGACTCTAGAGTACATACCAATAAAGAAAATGAAGGACTAAACTCTGTATTTATAAGATATTCAAACAAATGGCAGGAATATTTTTTCACCATCAAAATATATAAAAATATATTCTATTGCTAAGTACTTAATTTGAAGAACACAGATGCCTATGTGTGTTCTTCTCTCTCTCATTCCTGTTGCATTTTCCACAGCTTGAAGCTGATTTAAATCTGGAACCACGATCTTCATTTAAGAGAAACTAGAGAAGTATGTATGAAACAAATACAAAGAACAACAAAGTTTCCTAAATATTTCTCATACATAGTTCTGTCAACTTAAGAATCCTTTAGAGTCTGAAGTGAGGCTTTTAAAATGATAAATTATAGGGAATGTTGTGTAATAAGTTTTACAACCTACATAGCATTTGCCATTTTAAAAGCCTTAGTCTCACTAAGGCTTAGTCTCACTAAGGCTTTTAAAACACAAAACACACATCTAGGTATTTATTCTCTTCAAATTTTCTTCTACAAACATGACAGTGCTGTTAGTATAAAAACTACCTGCAGGATAGAGTTCTTCTAACTTCTAAGGAACTGCTTCCAGGTATAAACATAGGCTATCTTAGAAATTTTAGTAAAATCACTAGAATTTAAAAGTAAACAAATGAGATTATCCTCATGATAATTAATTCAAGATAACAGCTGGTATGTTTTGGCTGTGTCCCCACCTAAATCTCGTCTTGAATTGTAACTCCTACAATTCCCACATGTCATGGGAGGAACCCGGTGGGAGTTGATTGAATTATGGGGAGGGGGGATCTTTCCCTTGCTGTTCTCATGATAGTGAACAAGTCTCATGAGATCTGATGGTTTTAAAAAGGGGAGGAGTTTCCCTGCACAAGCTCTCTTTTTGCCTGCTGCTATCCATGTAAGGTGTGACTTGCTTCTCCTTGCCTTCCACATGATTGTGAGGCCTCTCCAGCTATGTGGAACTGTAAGTCCAATAAACTTCTTTCTTTTGTAAATTACCCAATCTTGGGTGTATTTTATCAGCAGCCTGAAAAACACACTAATACAACAGCTAAAAGACTTCTACTTAGGTAGAAGTCTGCGAATCCCACCTGATTCACCATAATATTTCATGAAACAGTCACTCTTTTATCCTCTCATTTTCAATGTCTTAAAAAGACCCACAAAAAGAGGAAAAAATTAGTAGTCAGTATGAAGTAGACAGCAGGACGAGTGTGTACATGAAATGCTCATCAATCTAAATACCACAGGTTTAAGATCGTCTAGTCAAATGGGCAGGAATTGGTATCACAAATGATTATTGAAAGGAATCTAAGTGAAATAGAAAAAAATCTCATGATCTTTTTCTACTTAATTTTTCTGGAAAATAAAATTCCGTAGAGTTATTTTGAAAAGAAATCTAGAACTGCTATTTGACAGAACTAGAGTCAAGAGAAACCTGAGCCTAAAATTTGAAACTATATTTAGTAAAACAAATCACTATATATTTTGAATCTTACCGAACATAGTCAAAATATTCTTTGTGCTGATTACGATAAAAAACAGAAAACTTAAGCATGCGTCCTGCAATCACTTCAGCCTTCTCCAACAATTGTGTTAGATGAACTTTTGAATAGTCTGGAAAAAAATCAAAAAAGTTTGTTATTAAAAATTTTGCACCAAAAGTACCAACTATATACTTAATAAAGTGAAGATTATTCAAATTCATCTTTAGGGAATTCAACTTAATAAATAGGAAATTCCATTTAAAAAAGAAAATATTCATTGTCTCTGTGTGGCACATCTTTCTTTCCACAAAAATATTTTTGTTACGGTTTATGGTTGTTTCTTAGAATACCTTTGCCTGTATTTTTCCATTTTTTGAAATTAGAGATACTGAAATAATTAAGTTAAATAACTTTTCATAATCCAAGTAATATCCATTAGCACCATACTAGCTTTTCTTCAACCAGTTGATAAACTGAATAAAACAAGCTTATAATCTGCAACCAACAGAAAAGTTGGACAGCAAAAATAATAATGAGTATATAAGACTTGGGTACACAAGATGCTTGAAACTCTAAAGCATCTGTCAAAGTAATCTGATTTTTTTTAACCCACTTTTTGTTTTGGAAGTTGTTTGAGAATTGCTGTCTAACTCCTATACCAGAAACTAGGGAAATATTTTGGCCTGTAAAGATTAGTAACAATTTCCAAACAGAAGCAACCTAGTTAAATTGCTCATGGCAACATAGTTTGTTTACTCGCTGCTTCATTGGCTCAACAAACAGTTACTGAGATTAGAACATACGATGTAAAAGGTACTATGCAAAATTAGATGATCAAGTTAAAAGATAAAAAAAGATATTACTATTCCTTGCAAAGAACTGATAATCTAAGAGAAGAGATAAATATATGTACAATAATGATTTATTATGGTAAGTATTAGCATTTTAAGATTGGGATAAGCACAGGGTTTTAAACCCTGTCATAGACTAGAAAAGAAGTAGATTAGCCTGTAGCATTCTATTTTATTTTATTACCAATACATTGTATAGTGCCTAGCTCACAGTATGGGCTTAATTAATGTTGAATGAATTCAATGTTCAGATTAAAAGTCAACTTATTCAAAATAGCTTTATCAAAACTTAGAGTCAAGGTTATTGATAAAGCTTATGTGAAAAGTCTGTAAATTACTCTGATCAACAAGAGCTTTGAACAGGTTAAGCTCCTTGTAGATTCAGCCTCTCTAACAGGAGGAAACAAAGTTTCTTTCTAAAAGACAAAAGGAAAGGATGACAGGAGTACTCAGGCAGAGATATCTTTGTATCCCATTAACACTGAAGTGCTCAATAAATGACTGTTTCTTGAATGAATGAGTAAACAATAGATACATGAGTGAGATGAATGTTAAATGTTTCCAATCTAACGGAATATTAAGGTTCAGTTCCACATCAAACCTCCCAAAACAATGGCTTTGAGGTACTTTCTAGTGAAGCAAAGACACACATATGTATACAGGACACTAGTTTAGATGCAGATTTTCTTAAGGTCTTTTACTACTCCAGTGAAAAATCTAGTAACATTTCTGCTAGGGACAGTCACTGAGATCTGCCTCTATTCACCTGAATTAGAAAAGGATTTTCCTAGTTTCTGCCTTTCAGTATTGGTGAAAATGAAAAAGGAAAAAAAAAAAAGAAAAGAAAAAAGCTCTGTCCTCTCTCAAAATGAAGCTAAAAAAATATGCTGAGTATATTTTCAAACTGCATACCTTTTTATTTGCACAGTTTTCATCTTGAAAAAATCAAACTATGGATATAGAAACAAAGTGATTTGAAGCCATTACTCAGATTTTTCTGAGAACTTCAGCTTCCTCCAATCAATACAACATTGTTTATTCTGTTACACAAGGCTACTGACAATGCAAAAAATGACCAATGTCATATATATCACCTTGCAATTACAAAAAAGAAATATTTTTCTATAATTAGCTTTCCCAGAACAATTAACTTTTTTTCTGTATTTGTACCTAGTTCTCTTACCTGCAGTGCAGAATTCTATAATTTCACTCCATTCAGACACAACATAATCACCATCAACTTGTTTTGAGGCAGTCTGCACTGCTACCGTATATTCAGTTCTTGGGCTTAAAAACCAGTGTCCACGGACAGTCATAGGCAAGGGAACAGCTTTTGCCACCAATTTTGTGGGAACATCCTAGGAATGAAAGAAGGAAGAGAGAGAGAAAAATGAGAGGAGACAGGGAGGAAGGAAGTGAAGAAGGAAGAAAAGGGAGAAGAGAGGAAGGAGGGAAGAGAGAAGGAGGGAAGGTACAAGGGAAGGAGGGAGGGAAGGAAGGAGGGGAAAGGAGGAAGTTAATTTAGTAGTATAACTTTAATCAACTGTAAACAATGGAGAAGAATTTATTAAATTCCTGACTGACAATAGAATTTTCTGCTTAAAGATACTTAACAATTATTATATTTAAATCTCTTATTTGCCATATGCAAAAAACCAAGAACCAACTTTATCAAGAGACAAGCTTGACGTCATACAGTTTGTTAATAACACAAATGTACTTGGATTCCAGTTTTCTTGATTTCTAATATGGTGTTCCTTTCTGTACACTATATGCTCCTCAAAATGCAACATTCTCATATTAAATGACAAAACTTTAAAAAACAGAGACATAAAAGATAAAGTTCAATAGTATTAAAATATTATATTTGGTTAACTTATCTATCCAATAATTTTACTAAAGCTGCCCATTACTTGATATTTGACATGTTAAAGGAGAAAACACTAAAAATATGAATTTTTACTTCACTTTCATTCAAGTATAGAGTCTATGTGTCTTTCCAAGGATATGGTATTCCAAGTGGAGAGTGAAGAAAAAGGGTCAAATCTTGAACAATTCATCATTTAATATTTGAAATTTAAGATTTCAAAGCTATATAAACAAGGCAAATGTCAGCAAAGAGAATATCCATCACTAGAAAGCATAATCAGAATTGGAACTCAGAAAAAATAATGACTGCACAATCTTGCTCCCTCTTTCACACTTATCTGTAGTATGTATGATCCTCACTTATCTTTAGTATGTATAACTGCACATCTAATAAAAGCAATATTTCTAGGTAAGATAAGAAAGTTCCAAAGTATCTACCAAGTTAAAACTTGATATCAATATTAAGGTATTGATACTGATTTTCATCACTGGTGAAAACACTGCAACATAAGAAAGAATGCTTAAAGCAGATAACTGTTATTTTCTCTATAGATACTTCTGGAGAGAGAGCTATATCAGAAAAGATATATGATATGTGAATAAATATCAGAGAAGTGTTATATGTCTAAAAACATTTAAAAGTTAATAATTTTCATTCTCAAAACTAAAAAGCAAAAGACAAAAATTTTCATTATCAAAACAAAAGACAAAAAGCAAAAAGACAGCAGACTATCTAAAGCAATTTTTAGCCCTAAAGTGTTTTTAAAATACCTTGAAGTTTATAAATTGCATCAGATTCCTTGTTTAGCAGTTAAAGAAAAAAATGTGTGCTTCAGGGGAAAACTATGCATTGCCTATAGCACCCTCTTCTGGCTATCAGTCTCTGTTATGGAAGCCATTTTAAAATTCTGTAATTTGTAGAAACTAATAACAATTCAGTTTTTCTTGTCTAAATATATACAAATAAATTATGTTCAGTGGAGGACAACCCTCCTCTTTATTCCTCCTATCAGGACTTCCATGCCAGTTTATACCTGGATCTACAAATAAGTCTTTGCTTTGGATTACCCTTTGAACTGGTTATAACACCTCATTGGTTTCCTCATTAATGAGTTAAATAAAATCTTTAACATAAATTAATTTTTACATCTAGATGATAGTCATGATTTTACCTTTTTTTTTGAAAATTATCTTCTAACAATAAGCATGGCATTTCATTTTCTTACAAAACTTATTAGAATGATAGGGTTTTAAAGTTACATATAATTTTTATTTTTTCCAAGTCAAATACATCACATAAGCCATTAATAGAATATTACTCGCTCTTTTAAAATGTCCTCATACTTAGAAAGTTTTAAGATGCAAATGAGCATGAGTATTTGTTAGACTTTACCTTGTGTTTAAATTTATTGGAGTTCTTGTTCTCTTTCTTGTTGAGGTCAATAAAATAATGTGTAATGCGATCCTTTGATTTTGAATCCATTTCCCATGAAATCTTGAATGAGTCACACGTTATATTGCTTATTTTGATGTTATGTGGTACAGGAAGTTCTTCCATCTCTGCTATGCCACTGTCTTGTGATTTGTTCCCTGCAAGAAAACAATGCACAGGAAGTTAATTCCAATTAATGGATTTTCCAGTTTGCAAGGTCTTTAGCTATGTACATATTTCTGAAATCACTTCATTAGTGAATCTGAGATTTCATTTTGTTCATGAAGTAATTTGAGTTTTAATGGTAGTAAAGAACGTTTATAAGGTCATATTACCAAAAGTAGAGATGACTTAGTCCTTATCATCTTTACATTTTCCCTTTACTTTTCCAATTTGTTTTCACAGAGTGAACACAAAAACACTGACACTCTAGTTTTCTAATCTATGACATGTTAGTTTTATACGGTTAGGATCCCTCTAAAAAGCCTCAAGAGCCTATTTTTCTACATGACCAATCAATTTTGCTCTAAAGTAATATCAGATGTTTTAAGCCAGATAATTTCATAGAAATGTTGATAATGAAAGGGTCCATCCAAATGAAGGAAATATTTCTTTAAAAGTCCATGGCCTAGCAGTAACAGTCTATAAAAATTCCCCCTCCTCTTTCATTTTGGAAGCATTATATAGAGAAACAGCATGTAATGGTTTTACTACATATACAAATAATACTGAAGACCATTCACTTACAAGTTGCTATCTCAAGGATAACTCTAGAAATCTTTTATCTGTGGAATCTTGAATTTAATTTTGAGAGCTGAAACAACAAATAAGGCTAAAAGAAAAAAGATGATTGCCATAGTGATTGATATTAAAATCCCGAAGAATTTATATGACACCTAGTTCCTTTAAAGATTATCTCTACACTTCCACTTAGAGAAAATGCTAACAATTTGGCTGACAGTATAGAGCTGGATTTGATGGATCATAGGACAAAAAGAAAATACAGACATGCCAAGTTTGTTTCATATATAGGAAAGACATACTAGAATCAAATTTTACTCAATTTTTTTCTACAATCCCTTTCCCCAGGCCAACATAATGTTCAATGCCTCAAAAGAGAAACAAATTGTTATTCAAATAAGAAAAAATGTTAGGCCATAAATCAACTACTTAACTTGTTCCCTAACATAATAAAATACTCAACAAAAAAACAACAGTGAATGTCACTTTGTGGCAATACTTTCCATTTCCAGATTAGATTGTTCTCTCCTCCCCCACACTTCCATAACAGTCATTGATATAAACCTTTTGATAATTCCCAACTTCATTAAATCTTTGACCCATGTTGTCTCATCTCAACCTGCATTGTAGCCAGAGGAACTCAAAGGCAATCAGAAACTAATTTCAAAATAAGTTATTTAATTTTATTTCTTGAACAATACTTTTAAAAATCCTTCTTTCTTCTCCTATGTACTTTCTTCACAGTCCCGTTTCTCCACATTCCCTCTCCACAAAACTCCCGAAAAAACTACTTCACCTTTAGTTTCCTCCCCATCAGGTTGCATAGAATCCTCAAATTACTTCTAGCTTAAAGCTTTTCAAAAGTTAAGAGCAGGGAAGAAATCAAGTGAAATCCTTATAATGGCCTTGGGAAAGGGAAAGGCAAAAAACACTGAAAACCACAGCAATTAGCAATTTTATACTATTCTGAAAAGCTTACATTTCAACCCATTAGTCTGTGCCACTTGTCTTTAAACATCAGTAATAGCAATGAAAAATGTTCTGAACTCTGATAGTAGAAATTTTTGTAGAACTCATCTGCATTATAACTATGTCCATATAATTTCACAACTGAGTGAAAAAAATACAATTGTTATTTAGGATCATGTAGATAAAAATAAAGCTATTTTGCATTTGATTCAATTTAATGGAAACATAACTTCAATACAGTAACACTATCTAAGATACCATTAATAGTTTTTGCATTTAAACTTCCACTATTGTTATCTTCTTCAACCTTAAAGTCACAAATGATTACTTCACAGAACATAATACTTTTTTTTTTGGATTTTTCCTTCTGATTGTTAAAATTCAAGAGAAAAAAATGTTACTTTTATTATAAGGAAAACCTTTGCTCAAATTATATTTTTCCCATTGGGAACAATATAAAGCTCAAGCCTAGAAATAATTTGTTGTATTAAAAATCTTCATTTTCAAGCTACTCATCACAAAACCACTAGATTAAATAGTTCTTAACAAAACCACTAGATTAACTTTTATGCAACTTTCTTACTTGGGTAGGCCAAGTAAAAAATTTAATGTAAATAAATCTTACAAGTTTACATGTAACTTTCTTCTTCCTCACTCTCTGTGAATCAATTTTTAACTGACTGAGATTTTGAGATAAGTGACAGAAGACAATAATTGTCTCTAAAAACTGATGAAAAAACAGTTATCCACATGACACTAATAATAATCAGTTACCAGCCAGTACTATCTCAGTTCTGTCAATCAATCATACTTCCCAAAGTAGCTTCCTTTCCTTAGTAAGACTTCATCTTACAGACAATTCTAGCTACATATCTCTACTTTACATGCCAAATGGTTCTAACATCTATGGCTACACTGTGGATTGGTACAACTGAATGCAGAATGAATGTACTTTTGTTTCATGTACTTTTGTTTATCCACAACATGAAAGTTGCTTTGAGAACAAACATTTCAAAAGCAGTTTCTAATGACAGCAACTATTGAAATGCAAGCTGAAAACACTCCAAATTACACTAATAATACTTTCTATATACAGCTCTTTTCTCATTGAACTTGTTATCTTATAAAAGAATGATCAGATTTTTGTTAAAAAACAGCTTTATTGAGATATAATTCATATACCATATAATTCATTCATTCAAAGTATACAATTCAATGGTTTTTGGTAGATTCAAACTCGCGCATCCACCCGTACAAGCAATTAAGAACACTTATAGACCCCAAAATAAAACCCCACCTAAGTCATCATCCCTCCCACTCTGCCCACACATACACACGTGACCCCTCCCTTCAGCCCTAGACAATCACAAATCTATTTTCTGTCTCCATAGATTTGCCTATTTCGTACATTCATATTAAATGGTATCATACAATATGGGGTCTTTTGTGACTGGCTTCTTCACATAGCAAAAGGTTTTCAAGCTTCATCCATGTTGTACCAGTACTTCACTTCTTTTTATTGCAGCACGATATTCCATTGTATGCATACACCATTCATCAGCTGATAGACATTGGGTTGTTTCCACGTTGGGGCTATTATAACTAATGCTACCATGAACATTTGTGAACCAATTTTTGTGCTAACATGTATTTCCATTTCTCTTAGGTATATACCTAAGAGTGGAATTGCTGTGTCATATAATAATTTATATGTTTAACTTACTTAGGAACTGCCAGACTTTTCCAAATTAGCTATACATTTCACATTCCCATTAGCAGTGTATGAAGGTTCCAATTTCTTCACATCCTTGCCAACATTTAACACTTAATATTATCTATCTTTTTTTTTATTGAAAAAGGTATCATAGCAGTTGTGTAGTGGTATCTCACTGTGGTTGTAATTTGCATTTCCTTGATAGCTAATGGTGTCGGAAATCTTTTCACGTGTTTATTGGTTATTTGTATACCTTCTTTGGAGAAATGTTTATTCAGATTCATTGCCCCTTTTTAAAAATTGAGTTGTCTTTTTTTATTACTGAGTTGTAATGGTCCTTTACCATCTAGATACAAGTCTATTATCAGATATATGATTTGCAAAAATGTTCTCTCATTCTGTGGTTTGTCTCTTTTCTTTTTTAAAGCACAAAAAATAATTTTGACCAAGTCCAATTTATCTATTTTTCTTTTGTTGCTCATGCTTTTGGGGTCATATTTTAAGAAAACACTGCTTAACCCAAGGTCATGAAGATTTATTTTCTTCTAAGGGTATTATAGTTTTAATTCTTACATTTAAGTCTTTGATCCATTCTGAGGTAATTTTGTATATGGTGTGAGGTAGGGGTCCAACTTCATTCTTTTTCATATGGATATGTTGCTATCTCAGCACTATTGAAAAGATTATTCTTTTCTTATTTAATTGCCTTGGCACCCTTGCCAAAATCAACTGGTCATAAATATATGGTCTATTTCTACACTCTCAAATTCTACGGATCTTGATCCCCAACTCCAGTACTGCACCAACTTGATTACTGCAGCATTGTAGTACGTTCTGAAGTCAAGAAAGGTGAATCCTTCAACTTTGTTCATCTTTTCAAGACCTTTTTGGCTATTCTGGGTCCCCTGAATTTCCATATGAATTTTAGAATCAGCTTATCAGTTTCTGCAAAGAAGTTAGATGGGATTTTGCTAAGGTTTGAATTGAATCTATAAATAAATTTGGGGGTATTTTGATCTTAATAATATTGTCTTCCAATCTATGGAACATGAGGTGTCTTACCATTTATTTAGGTCTTCTTTAGATTCTTTCAACATGATCTGTTCTTACAAGCCCAAAATAAGCAAGAGTGTTTAAGGAGAAAGTAAATCCACATTATCAATGAAGAGATCGCTGTAGATTAATTCCCTTTTAAATGTCTATTGTGGAAGTTTACAAGCATACATCAAGTAAACAAAATAATGCAATGAATCTCCATGTACCTATCACCCAACTTTAAAACACATTGACATTTTGCCACTTTTGTTTCATTTATTTACCATCTGGTTTTGAATTCATTCACCTTTTCTTAGATAAATTTTATTCTGATGGAATTTCAGACTTACAAAAAAGTTGTAAAACTAGTACTAAGAGCTCCCATATACCCTTTACCCAGATTCTCTACTTGTTAACATTTTACTGAATTTGCTTTATTATCTTCTCCGTCTCTCCCCCTGCCACCTCTTTCTCTCCACACATACACACACACATTTACTTCAGAATCATTTGAGAGTAAACTGTCCACAAGATGGCCCTTTATTCCTAAACACTAAATTGTATATTTTATTAGATATTCTCTTACACAACCCAAGTATAATGATTAAAATCAGAAAATTACTATTGCCCTATCATCTAATCTACAGACCTCATATTTCAGTATTTGTTTTTTAAAAAAATCTGCATAGCAGCAAAAACAAAGTCCCAAAACCTTGTGGTCACAGGTTGCTATTGGGCCATCATGTCTCTTTTAATCTGGAATAGTTCTTCAGTCTGTTTGTCTTCCATATTTGAAAATAATTTTGTAGAATGTTCCTCCATTTGGGTTTGTCTGATGTTTCCTAATCATTGAGATTTTTCTTTTTTTTTTTTTTTTTTTTTGGCAGAAATACTGTAGACATAATGTTGTATATGTGATAATTGGTTTGTTCCATTACTGGTAAAGTTAATGTTTATCACTTGGCTAAGTTAGTGTCTACAAGGTTTCTCTATTTTTCCCTTTTAATTAATCAGCATTTTTGTGGGGAAGTATTTTGAAACTATGTAAATGTCTACATCAAACTTTACCCCACTAATTTTAGTATCTGCTGATGATTCTTCCCTGAATCAATTACAAATTTGCCAAATGGTGATTTTCTATCATACCATCTACATTTATTACTTGTGGTCCCCTATAAGGAAGAACTTCTCCATTGTTTATAACACTAGACCCTCAGGTATCCTATTATTCAATGTAGGTTATAATGTGGGTTTGAATGTTTGTGTCTCCTCCAAAATTCATGTTGAAACTTAATCCCCAATGCAATAGCATTAAGAGGTGGAGTCTTTAGGTAGTAATTAGGTCATGAGGGGTCCTCCTTTGTGAATGGGATTAAGGCCTTCATAAAAGAGTCTTCAAACACAGGTTAGCCCTTTTGCCCTTCCAACTTCTGCCATGTAAGGACACAGTGTTTATCCCCTCTCTGGAGGATGCAGCAGCATGGTGCCATCTTGAAGCAGACAGCAGCCCCCATACACAAAATCTGCTCACATTTTGACCCTGGACTTCCCAACCTTTGGAACTGTGAGAAATAAATGCCTATTATTTATATATTACTCAGTTTCAGGTGTATTTTTATAGCAGCACAAATGAATTAAGACAGTCTGTTACTATTAGTTATTTTGTTGCTTAACTTGACTCACATTTGGCCAATATAAGCCCTTCAAGCTGGTTCCTTTTGGCATGTCCCCGTCATTATTTGAGTACTTTCTTACTTTCTTCTATTAACAAGGTGTTTCAGGCTTATTTTATAGTTTCATACCCAAGCCTTGCAATCAGCCATTTCTCTGAGGAGCTAAGGCTCATTTTGGTAGAGGATAGCATTTGAGACTAAGATCTGAGTATTAGGCTTGCTCATTACTGTTAGAGTGTTATTACTTCTAGGGTCTCTCAATGGCTACAAGAGATAGGAAATACATGCATATGTGTGCATACTCATAACTATATTTCTACACTTTCATATAACAACACCATAGGTTTATACTGATACATCCAATTCTAATCCAACATCACAGGGTTCATTCCAGTTTTCCTCTTTACCATCTCTACAATCACAGGTTAAGTATACCTTATCCGAAATGCTTGGGACCACAAGTGTTACAAATATCAATTTTTGTTCCGAGTTTGGAATATCTGCATTTTTAGGAATGCCAATCTGAAATCTGAAATCTGAAAGCCTCCAATGAGTATTTCCTTTGAGTGTCATGTCAGCACTCAAAAAGCTTTGGATTTTGGAGCATTTCAGGTTTTAGATTTTCAAATTAGAGATACTCAACTGGTACTTCAACAGTGAGAAACCTGGCTCTCATTATTTATATTTACTTATTTGCTCAATATAGCATACACTGAAGCAGTTTCCGCATTGCTGATTCATTCCACTATGGAAAACCTATTAACCAGTTCAACATTTCCTTACAATTCCTTTTGCATTTGGTCTGAGAGTTTCAAAACACTATTTTCAAAAATTACTTGAAAACTTTACCTAAAAAACTAAAAGGTAATTTTTACCTAAAAAGTGTTGAACTTTAGTTAAGAATATGCATGCTGAATTAGTTTTTGGTGTCTACTACTTTGAAATGGATCAAATGGATAAGTTAGGTGGGTAGATGAATATGTGTACATTAAATCATAAAGTGTCAATTGAAGTAGTGTAGACTATACAATTCCTTCAACTTTTCTGTTTGAAAGTTTCCTAATATTAGTCAAAAATAAAATATAATGGCAAAATCTATTTTTTTGCCTTCAATATGATTATGTTATTCATAGGGAATGTAGTTTATCTGCTTTATTTTGAATATAAAAGCAATTAATATGGTTCCAAAAAACTACACACACACACACAAAATACTTAAGTATCACCTTCCTATGTTTCCTGTTTCCACCCAGCTGCTGAAGATAACTGATATAACATTAAGAGTTAGATGGTCAAATCAGGCTTATGGGTATCAGAAATATACAGTACCAAATTTTACGAATACTTTAAAAGATAAAGGCAATCACAAGAAATAGGCAATGCATGGAGAAGACTGAGACTTTCAAGGCAACTCCCAAATCTTTACACTCCCCTCCTGTCCCCAATTAATATGCCCTCTTGTTGAGATTTAACATATAATGTTCTAAATGGTGTATGTAAAATAACACGCAATGAAAGCCATTTCAATTGTATCTCTTTTATACCCCTAAATTACATAGCATTGATACATTTTCCAGTGAGCCATGTTCCAAAAATCTATAAATTTCAGGCTTACTTACAATAAGACCAAGTATATCTAAAAAGCATTTCACAAATAATGCCTCTTCATTAACATTCTGCTAGTAAGTCTCATTAGTGTGTTTAAAAGGAAGTCTGGTTACTAGCATGTTTGCAAAAGAATTTGACCAGGTCATCTCTTTCTTTTCCTGAAATCCCTGATAAAGGAGGAAAATGAGTTGACCATTAACAAATCCATTAACCATTAACAAATCCCATTCGTTTCTGGCCTTCGTTTATTTCCACTGCTTTTGTTTTGTTTTGTTTTGAAAAATACACATAGAATCCTGTTCTATTAGTTAGGTTTAATATTTTTTTCTGTTTTCTGCCACTTTAATTTCTTTTTTAATCTTTATTATTTCCATTCTGGTGTTTTATTAGGGAATTATATAGTTGTTTTTCCTTAGTATTTACAATAGGAGTTTATTTCATGTGTTTCTACTCTTTTTGCCCCCCATCGGTAATAAATGTTTAAACCTATCCTCTTTCTCTGACCAGTACTTTAGGCATATCTTAGAATCTAACACATAGGGTTTTCATAATTTTTTAAAAGAAATTCTGTAATTTCAGTTTTGTTTCCTCTTACACTCAAGAGTTTATTAATAGAACTCTTTTCCCCCCAAGGTGGAGGTACATTTTAATTTTTTTATTTTGCTATCAATTTCCAGCTTTACTACTGCATATGATCGAAGTGTTGTCTGTAATTGTTCTATTTTATGACATTTAGTGATGCTTTGTGAATTAATATTTAATTTATTTTTGTGAATGTTCCATATGTGGTACATTCTCTATTATCAGGGATTAAAGATATAGGTATAAATGTAGATATAGATTTATAAGATCTATCAATTATATTCTTTAGTATGTATTCCTTATTTTTGTCCATTTTATCTTTCTCAGACTGAAAGTACTGTGTTAAATCTTTTATCACCATGATACTTCAACATCATGTGTCCTTCCATCTCCTATAGCTTCTGTTTTTAAATACAAGTGCTTTATAACTTGGTTCATAAGTATTAAGTGCTATACTTTCACTGTGAATTATGGCTTTTATCATTTAAAAGTGTCCTTCTTTGTGTTTTTGGTTGAAATTCTTGTCTAGTTATCAGGATGGCAACTCCTGTTTTCTTATTATTTCTATTTGCTTTGCATAGCTTCTCTCCTTGACTTTTTTTTAGCCTTCTGAATCACTTCGTTTTAGGTATCTCTCTTTTACAGAGCAAGCAGTTGGATTTTCTTCCTTGAGAGCCAAATTTAAAAATGATTTTTCTACTTATAGTAGATGAATTAGGCCTATTTACATTTACTAATATTACTGATATGTTTGTTCTCAAATGTATCATATTTATGTTTCAATTACTGTGTACATTATGTTGTGCTTGTACGTCTTTCTCTACATGGGTTTTCTTTGGTTTACTTTTCTTCTCATTTCTTTTAGTATTTAGGAAAAAAATTGTGTTTTTCTTCTATTTACCATTGTATTTATATTTTTTTAAAATGTGCTTTATCTCTTGCTTTCTTATTTAACACTTTACTGCCTGTGACCTCAAGTCTGATAAGAAACATTTATAATCTATTCTCTCTGAAGCCTGTTACTTGGTGTTTTCATCTGCATGATAAAACTTTGGTCTCTACAACCCCTTAGTAACCCAGATATTTCCTTCTACAGATAACTCTTTCAACCAGTTGCCAATAAGAAAATTTTTAAATCTACCTATGACCTGGAAGCCCCCCTCCTCCCAATTTTGAGCTGTCCTGCCCTTCCAGATCAAACCAGTGTAAATATTACATGTATTGCTTGATGTATTATATCTCCATAAAATGTATAAAAGCAAGCTGTACCCTGACCACCTTGGGCACATGTTGTCAGGACCTCCTGAGGTCACCAGGGCATCCTTAACTTTGGCAAAATAAACCTTTTAAATTGATTAAGACCTGTCTCAGATACTTTTGGGTTCACAGGTACAAAGCTTAAGATACAATTTCACTAAAATGTATCCCCTCACTCTCAGTTAGTTCAAATGTGACTTTTAAACATTTCAAGAAAGCCATTTTTGGCCAGCTCAGTGCCTCATGCCTGTAATCCCAGCACTTTGGGAGGCTGAGGCAAGCTGATTGCTTGAGCCCAAGAGTTTGAGACCACCTTAGGCAACATGGCGAAACACTGTTTCTACAAGAAATACAAATAATTAGCCAGGTGTGGTGGCACACACCTACAGTCCCAGCTACTTGGGAGGCTGAGGTGGGAGAATCATCTGAGTCTAGGAGGTCAAGGATACAGTGAGCAGTGACTGTGCCACTGCACTCCAGCCTGGGGGATAGAGTAAGACCTTGTCTCAAAAAAAAAAAAAAAAAAAAAAAAAAAGCAATTTTTAAATATTGGTCAGTGTCCAGAATAATTCCATGTATTTAGGAAGATGCATAAGTACATATCATAAGCTCTGTATTGAGAGAATCTTGAAAGGATTTAGACTCATTAAAACATTTTAAGTGTACAAAAGAATAATAAGCCAATTTTATACCTACCTTCAAAATCACATACATCAATCTATGCATATAAAAACCAGTGCTGTTGTGGTGAATTTATGAATTTCTATATATCAGTAAATTATTGTCAATATTGTTAAAGCAAACTAAATATGGGCTGAGAAGGACTCCATAATTCTATATTTGAGTCCTTGTGGATGAACTGAAACCTAACTTAATAGGTAGACAAGACTGAAAACCTAAGAGTATGCGCCTGTAACAATGGCTGAGTCTTGGCTAATCCCAGCAGCCGTACTTCAACCACTCACACACTGCTGAGTGTTCAAACTGTTCAAATAACACAAATGCCAAGCAGTAACCAATCCAGTTGTTTCTGTGCGTCACTTCTGATTTCTGCATGTCACTTCCTTTTATTATTTTTTTGTCTATGAATTTGTTCTGACCACATGGCATCCATGGAGACTCTCTGAATCTGCTGTGATTCTAGGGGCTGCCCTATTCGCGAATCATCCATTGTTCAATTAAACTTTAAATTTAATTTGGCTGAGGTTTTTCTTTTAAAAATATATTCTATAAATCATCTATTCTGTAAGTAGTAGAGATTATTCAAACTTCCATATTTTTTCTTTTTTCCTCTTCTCTCTCAAGAATTAAAAAGTTGATTTTAAACAAACACTACTAATTACAATTATTATTCTAATCTAGGGCCATATTACACAATAGAAATCATTCACCATAATAATTCTCGTCTCGTTGTTTATAGATGTATACATGTGTATTTACCTAGTGAACATACAATATACACATATAACCACACAATATTTCTCTTTTAATAGCTTCATACTGAGACAAACTATTTAACTATTAAAGTTCTTATTTTAACAAAATTCTTTAGAATCTGAGATCTGTAAAGTATTTATCTCTATGAAAGATAAATCATTAAAAAAGTTACTTGGCTTTCAAGATTACTGCATGGATACCCCAATTTGATCGAAAAAAGCAGCTTTATCTGAAATAAGAATTAAAATAGTCTCTTAATAAATCAGACGTGCTCTGGCAAATACTGTAATAGAACATATCTAATTTATTGAAGTCTTCCTTGTTTTGATCATCTTCTGGACACCATTGCTCCTTAGTCCCACCAATTTTGCCTTGAAAACAATGAATAATTTTTCCTCTACATAATATCTTTCCTTGAGTGCTCCAATAAAAGTCAACCTAAAATCTTAGCTACAGTAGTGAAGAGGGCCTAAATGACTCCATCGAAATAAAGGGAGTGTTTGCAAAGGTAATGATGGTAGTTAGTTTAAATAATAAGCCTTAAGCCATCTTTCTAAGAAACAAATTGTAGGTGTTAGGTTCACCTCCCTTAAAAGCAGCAGTCAAGAGCAACTTTCTCATGTTTTATTTCCTTCCTAAAGTTCTAGTGATTAAAAAACCTCTAACAAAGAATAGATATGACTATTTTATAATTGTAATTACGTGTTTGTGTTTAAATAAATATATGTTTTAATAATTTCCATTACAAAGTCAGAGATGCAGTATGCTGGGGGAAAACTGCTTTCCTCATCACTAAAAACAACTTTGAAATATTGTAATACTTTCAAGTTCAGTAAAAGAAAAACTAATTAAGATAGCAATAAAACTCAAAATAGTAACCACAACTAAACACTGAAACTATTCTCTGCTTTACAATAAACTCTCAAAATAAAAACACTCTTAGTGGTAACATTGAACATTGTTGGAACTTTTAGGAAAAAACAAATATCACTTTATCAATAACATTTACATATTGTTTTGTAACCTATTTTTTATTTAATAATTTATGCACATTTTCACATGGCTACATATAATTATAATCTTTTTGTATTCTATTCTATTAATCAGTCGTCCTAATACTGAACATTTAGATTGTTTCCAGTGTTTTCCTGCAATAAGACTTTAATCAACACTATTCTAAGTACATTTTGGGGCATATCTTTTTTTTTATCTTTGAAGAAATCCCAAGAATTGCAAATGTTGAATCATATTGGTTTCTACCAATCTGTATTCCCAATTAGAGTTTTAGGGTGCCTATTTTTTGCACCCTTACCAATTCTATATACTGTTATTTAAAACACACACACACAAACACAAACACACACAGATATATATATATACATACATATATATATATACACATACATATATATATATATATATACACATACACACACACATATATATATATCTCAACAGGCAAAAATTAAAATCTTATTTTATCTTAAAAGAGCAAAAAGTGAATCTTGACCTAAACCTCCCATTTTACACAAAAGTTAGCTCAAAATAGATCAAAACCTGTAAAACATGAAGCAATAAAAGTTTTAGGGAAATAAAAGGAGAAAATCACTGGGACCTAGAATTAAGCAAAGAGTTCTCAGACTTAAAAGCATGATTCACAAAAGGAAAACTACTCAGATATTCCCCTTATTTTGTTTTTGCCTTCTTGAGGTTTTATTCTACCATTGTGTTTCAGCTAATTTCTCCTTATGTGTCTCAAATGTTTGCTTTATATATCTTGATGCCATAGTATGAGGTATATGTACTTGAGAGTTACGTCTTCATTAGGGATTACAGCTTTTTAAATTAAAAATGACAGGTTATCTTACTTAATAAGTATAATGTATTGCTATGGTTTGTCCCCATCAAAACTCATGTTGAGGCTTGATCCCCAAGCTTTAGCATTGGGAAGTGAGGCCTTAGTGGCAGGTGTTTGAATCATGGGGGTTCTGCTCTCATCAGTAGATTAATATCATCTCATGGGAGTGAGTTCTCACCCTAGCAGAAAGGGGACTAGTTTCAGAGAAAGCAGGTTGTTATAAAGTGAGCCCAGCCTCTAGTGCATGTTTCTTTGGATGTCTGCTTGCCTTGCTGCTTCTCTACCATGCTGTGACACAGCACACAACCCTCACCAGAAGTCAGCTAGGTAGAGGCCCTCCACCTTGGACTTCTCAGCCTCCTGAACTACAAGAAGTAAATTTCTTTTCTTTATAAATTACCCAGTCTTGGGTATTCAGTTATACCAACAGAAAACAGACTGAGACTTATATTAATTACATCTTGAAATACTTTTGCATCCTGCTTTATTTTAATTTGTGTGTGTGTGGAGTAATTGTTAGTTCTCCATCTTACTTCATTTTTTGTTTTAAATCATTTTAAAGTAACTTTTTAGGTGCATCTTTTGTATTTTGACTAAATTTGAGTATTTTTGCCTTTTATCAGGAGTATTTAACTTACATTTGTTTCTTCTTGTCTATGAGATCTTATTTTTTACATTCCTTGTTTTTCCTTAGTTTCTATCTTTCACTATATGGACGGTAATTTCTTTGAAATCTCTTTTCTACCATAATTTGGAAGTTATAAATCCCATTTTTTACTAGAAGTTATTTTTCTTTAATATCAAGAGTGAAAAAAATACTTATCAAATCTTCCATATGTAAAATGAAGAAACTGAAATACGTTTACTTTTAATTTCTGATGGCATATTTTATGATTTTAGAGCAATTTTTAAAACTTTTATTAAAAAATGAACTAGTTCCTTCAAAATAATTTATGAGGTTTTCATTCCATTTCAGAACCTCATTTATCTTTCATACCCCATCAAAGGCATTTACAAACCTTTGCTTGACAAACCTCATGGTGCTATCTCCCCTCTCTTCACTCCAGACCTGGTGCCATGCTCATATGCATATCTGCATTCCCTACCCCAGGTACCTCTTCCTTATAGGACACCTCCACCAACACTTTCTTAAAGCAGGGTAGGGTCGATTGGCTGAGGCACTTTTCTCCACTCTAACTCCTCCTTGGCAATGATTCCATCACCACCACCACCACCACCACCATCTTCATTACATCCACCTGACTCTTGCCTGGTGCAGTTCTGTGGGAAGAAATTAAACACTGGGGCCTTATTTTTGCCTCTTGCTTTTACTGTTCCGATAAATGAATATTATTCAGTTTGGTTCTTTGGGAACCACCAGTATCTGTATATTGGATCTGTTTCTGTCCTCCATGTATATCATCATTTATTTTCATCTGTATCTTTTCCTTTACATTCTGAAAGAAAAATTCGAAGTGCTTCCCCCATCTGTCTGATTTTTTTTCCAGTGTGGCTTCCACTCTTTGCTACTAATGGAATTTTAAAATTAGTATAACATTATTAATTTTCTAATGTTCTCTCCTGTTCTCAATTAGGTCTCTTTATATATTAGTTTATTCTAATCTTTCATCTTCATTAAACCCAATCTTAAATTTTATTGAGAACACAAATCAGAATATATAAAATTTAGTTTTACTATTAAAAAAACACAGAATTGTCATTTTTCTGCCTCTTATTGGTAAATTTTCCTCCACCTATTTCTCTGTAGAATTGTTTCATAGGTAGGTCTCATTTTGTTTTTTCTTAGGTAGGTCTCATTTTGTTTTTTCATCCTGTGGAAGACCTAGAAACTTCTTGTTTTTAGGTCTAGCATAGGATTGATGGATCCTACTTAAATCTCTTTTCCTACAAGAGGATGCTATTAAAATTTTCCTCTTAGATTTTAATCTGAAAGGGTAGTTATATATAAGTTTCATTTTTCTAGTTAAGAGACTCTAAAGTCTGTGAAGAGAAAAAAGAACTAGAGATAAGGAGAATCACAGCAAATAAACTTCATATGAGTTTATTCTCTTGGTTTGCTTAATCTACTAATCAGGGGCTGGCTTTCTACTACTAGTATTCTGCCTGGTCTGACTTTTTCCGCCAGTTACAATTTGTAACTAAGTCTGAATTCTTCCCTTGAAATGCTGATTCACATGGAGAAGTGTCTTATCACTTTAGAGGTAAGCCTCATTACCATCAGGAGATACAGCTTCATTTTCTGTGGCCCCTAGCATATCTGCTTTCAATAATTATTAATCCATGGCAACAAGGTAAATTCCAAGTGAAGCTGCTAGCTGTCCATCCTTCTCTCTATCCAATCACAGGGTGACAGCACAGATCTTCCAAGAACTTCTCTACTATTTTTCCTGCAATGCTGTATAGTTTTCTGAGGAGGAGGAATAAAAACTTTTACAATGGGATTCCATGGATAAATTATATGACACATATTACTCAGGGAGTATAATGTTGATGGAGCCCTTACATAAGTTTTATTGTTAAGAAGAGTTTTCCTCTATTTTCATTTCTTACTTTTTTTTTTTTTTTTTTTTTTGAGACGGAGTCTCGCTCTGTTGCCCAGGCTGGAGTGCAGTGGCCCTGGATCTCAGCTCACGGCGAGCTCCGCCTCCCGGGTTTACGCCATTCTCCTGCCTCAGCCTCCAAGTAGCTGGGACTACAGGCGCCTGCCACCTCACCTGGCTAGTGTTTTGCATTATTTTTTTTTTAGTAGAGACGGGGTTTCACTGTGTTAGCCAGGATGGTCTCGATCTTCTGACCTCGTGATCCGCCTGTCTCGGCCTCCCAAAGTGCTGGGATTACAGGCTTGAGCCACCGCGCCCGGCCCATTTCTTACTTATTTTGACCCAGGTCTTATGGAGGGGATAGTTTGATGCTTATGCCCAAAAGTACCATCTTACTTGGAAATTCTTTAATATATATTAAGTACAGTAATTTTTTTTTTATCAGACTTTTGAACTTTTCATCCTTTTTGGTTTTTTAATTTGACATTTCTGGCAGCATTCACCAGATTATTCTTATGGAGTTTATTATAATATTAGTAGATAAGAGTAAATACCAGAGTTACAATTTTTATGTCTCCCATCCATATGTGTTTTACAGATTTAAGACCACTACAGTTATGGATATCCAACTTTCAGAATAAAGTAAGTTAGGAACTGAGGATTAAAATAAACAGACAACAAGGTGTGGGACTGGGGTATAATGGAAAGTAAAGATTATGCTACCCTGCACAAGAAAGGTAGAAACAGGCTGGCATATTAAGGTAGCATTCAAAAGAGGGCAAAGCATAGATGTTATTCAGGAAAAGACAAGCATGAATTGCAAGACTGATCCAAGAAGAATTGAACAAAGTTAAAGAGTAAAGTAATAGAACCCCATGGGCAGATCTCTGAATTAAGCCAAAGGCCAGTGCAAAATTTTAAGTTTCATTTACAGTAAGGTAAACTGCGTTTGTTTGGAAACCTCTGAACATTTATCACAAATTACATACCTCCACTGTGCTAATATCCCAATGAATTTCCCATGTTGATAGCTATATCCCACATACATAAGTACACAATAATTAGTTACAGAGTGGCTAAGAGTGTGCCTACTGGTCATACAGACATGGGTTGGAATTCTAGCTATGCTACATGGAGTTGTTTGACCTTGAGTAAATGTTAACAATCCAGTAAGTCTGTTTCCTCATAGGGTAAATGAGTATGAAATGAGGTTATACAGACATATAAAACATCTAATACATCTGGCATGTAGTAGACAATAAATGTTATATGATTTAACAATGCACTAATATAAAATGCAATTATTAATTCACTCTATCCTTTGGTCTAATTAATGCATAACTTTTCTAACTCCTTCCAGAATATCAGTGCCTCCAGTAATCTTTAATGAAGGTTTTCCTTTGAAATCCCCCCACTTTTCTGACATTCATTAGTGTCCAGATATATTCAAGTATTTTTGAATAAATCCATACATACTGAGAAAGGTAATAATGTTCTAATTTTGACGTGATGATATTTTAGTATTAACAATTTCTAAATTACCTCATGCTTCTCTCTCAAATATGCTCTCCTCCTTTTTGTTGTGTTGTTTGTTTTAACCAAATCACTTTGCAAATCACATCTTATTTCCTGCCTTTAAGGTCTCCTTTAACCTTATAGCTGACCACCCTGCTTGGTGTATTATTTCTTTCCACAGGTCTCTCATTTTTATTTTTAAAGAATAGTTCACTTTTATTACCTCTTTTCTATGCATCTAATCCTTAAGCCCCTCTTTCTGAATTATTTCTCTTTTTTTTTTTTTTTGAGACGGAGTTTCACTCTTGCTGCTCAGGCTGGAGTACAATGGCACAATCTCGGCTCACCGCAACCTCCGCCTCCCAGGTTCAAGTGATTCTCCTGCCTCAGCCTCCCTAGTAGCTGGGATTACAGGCATGTGCCACCACGCCTGGTTAATTTTGTATTTTTAGTAGAGACGGGGTTTCACCATGTTGGTCATGGTTGGTCTCGAACTCCCAACCTCAGGTGAGCCGCCACCTCGGCCTCCTAAAGTGCTGGGATTACAGGCATGAGCCACCGCGCCTGGCCATCTGAATTATTTCTCTTACATTTATACTTACAGCACTTCCTAGTTATCTGCATTTTTTACAGTTTTTTCATCTCATTAATAAAGATGGTCAAAAAAGCATAGTTACTCAATAACCATAGTATCCAAATGACATTTCACCCTGATTTTGGATCTTAAAATCTCTAATTATTCTGTGATTATAGTCCCTGGGCTTGTTTGCAATCCATATAACAGTACTTCTTTATTAAAGGAATTCCAATTCATTTTTCAAGGAAGTTTTATGAGGTACTATTTTATTCTTCACCAATGATGAAACTACATTTATTGAACCAGCTGCAAGACTACTGAAATCTCCTGATACTAACACTTTCTCACAGTTTCTCATTACTCCAAGGGTTAGGAGTTACAAATGGAGGACATGGAAATTTAACGGTGATAATATTAGCAAAATAGTTCTATATGGAATAATCTGACAACTTAATATTAATGAAAACTTTTCCTCTCTGGCAAACTATGTGGTCAATAACAAGGAACATGACCACCCTAGAACTTAAGACTTTGAAGTCCAAGACACTAATATCTGAAAGAACCTAAATGCAGTTAATTCACAATCATGGATTTTAGAGTTTTGAGCTGTTATGAGAAGCCAGGAAAACTTGTTTACCTCTGTGGTGCCAATCCTTCACAATATAGCACTAGATCTCTACAGTTCGTAGAAGAGACACAAAATTGTGATTCCACTGACATAAGAAACAGCACAAAATTAAGGCTTCACACTCCTATTTAAAAGCTTATCTCTCTTAGCCATATCCAGAGTTAAATTCAAAGTTAAATTGTTTTATCAATTTTAAATGGATGTGATCATTGACGCTAAAGGTGAACTGAAGCACTAGTAAACAAGTAGCAAATGAAAAAGTGAAACTCATTGAGTACCTATTATGCAGTTAAATTATTCAAAATATATGTACATGGGCTAAAAAACAGTAAATAAAATGTTATTTTAGTCATTGCTCTTTATAAAAGCCAAAACAGCAATGGCAATGACAAAATACAGCCATTTTGTTAAACATGTTTTAAAGATGAGGTAAATTTGTTTTTCACTTGCCTCACTAGTCAAAGAGTATTAAAACTATTCAGCAAATCAAGTTTCAAAAGCAGTTAGCAGATGATGACACAAAAAACATAGTTTTTCTAAAGTTAAACAGAAATATGTAACAAATCAAACAATTATATTATATGATTAAAAAAAGAAAGACTAGATGGTAATTTTAGACATCAGAGTCTAGTCCAGGCAAGTTTAGTCTAGTCTAGTCTGGCAAATCAAGGCATAAAAGGTTTCTTAGTTAACCGAAATAGACAATATTTATTTAAATACAGCATTGGATCAAAGCTTTTTAGTAATAGGAACATTTATTAAGCACTTATTTATACCATGTAGACAGTAACTTGAGTGTTTCACAATAAATTTTAGTTTTTAAATTATATTTATCAATTACTAATTACTACTATCTCCATTTTGACAGATAAGGAAATGAGATACAAAGAGGTTATATGACTTGCCCAGTTCAAATAACTGATATAAAAGAGAAGATTTTATTCCAAGTGGCCTAGCATTCAAGTAGAGGTTCCTAACCACTGTACTACACCTGCCTTACCATAGTTGCTCTAGAACTATTCGTATTGTTTGGGGCAAATCACTTAACTAATCTTCATTGTTCTGTATTTATAAAATAATAGAACTGCTCTGCATTAGATTTTCCCTAAAGTCACTTCCAATTCCAAAAGTAGGAAAACTTAAGGTTAGCACCTTTTTTCTCAAGTGCAATTTTCTTAAGCTTCTTGAATTTATTATTATTAGTTAGCAGTATTTTCCATCACCTCATGATTAAATTAAATGTATATTTACATCCAAGAACTATTTTCTGGCAGTATTTCCCTGCAAGAAGACAAAATGAGACACTATGGTTTAGTGGAGTAGGAATAGAAAAGCTTGGTTTCTGGTCCAACATGTCTCACTGACTTGTTACACAGGCTTATCTGAGTCACTCAGCCTCTCTTTAACTCAACTGCCAACTTTTTAAATTGAGGGAACTTGTCAATACCTCCCATTCTTTTTTATGGTATTTTGTTGTCTTGATTTGAAAAAACTTAAATGATAAAAAACAGAACGGATCAACTTTATTTAGTAGTTGACTGTGCCTATCTTTTTTTTTTTAATCATTTTATAGTATTAAATCTGCAACAAAGATACCCACGAGTAAATAAAAATAAAATAGGAAAAGGGGCATACCTATTCACTTTGTTATTAGCAAGTCAGCACAATAAATGGTGTGAAAGGAGAAAGAAGCTGCATTAAACTTAGGGTCTGAACTGCTTTTGCTGCTGCTTTTCTCTACTATTATAGAACAAATACAAGTTGTTTGCATAATTCTATTTGTCGGCTTTTTCATGTACGTGTCCCTTTTTTATTTTTACAAGACTTCAGTGAGCACCTGTATTTTGTGTTTAATACCATGTAGTTAACAAAACTCTGAGGAAATTATACATTTGAAGTGATTTTACTACATGATTCTAAACCTGCCTTAGGGAAAATTGTATCTGTCCTTACTGATGTGAACTCAAAGTTGTTCCCTTTTTTTCTCTCTAATAATGATCCTTGTTTGCCAAGTGTACTGAGTAATATTGAAAATTTTTCCATCTACAAGCAAATTCATATAATTAACATATATAAAGGTACTTGCATAAAATAAGAAACATAAATTATCAAGTCAACTTCTTTCTGCAAAAGTGATCACTATTCATATCAAAATAAAATAAATTCTTACTTTATCAACATATATATCCAATTAGCATAATGTTGTGACTTACAAAAGTTATCGATACAACAATTTTGGGTATGAAATAAAGCAGCTTCATGAAACTCTGCAAATAGAGACTAGTCAGTGAACCTCATTTTAATTTATTTATTCCTACCTGAGTAACTACAGACACTTTTATTATAGGAAACTTATTGATGGGTACTTCATTTTTATATACCGTACTAGAGAATATGAATATCAAACTATGTAAAGAATATCTTCCATGTGCAAGACGTTAAACTAGTAACACTACAGCAATTTATTCCTAACTCTACTTCTTTGGCTTCCCACTTTTTATCACTTAAATAGCACTTTCTTATTTTTATGAATATATGCAGGACAACCCAAATATGACTGAGGCATCAAAAAGTCTCTCAAAATACTTAGAATATTATTTTTCTATGTGTGGCCAACATCAGCTAATTTCAAAGCAAACATATAATATGCTGAGGACAGATTCCACATCTCTCCAAAAAGAATAAATTATGTACGCTTAAACCCAGGAGGCAGAGGTTGCAGTGAGCCAAGATTGTGCCACTGCACTCCAGCCTGGGTAACAGAGTGACTCTCTCTCGAAAAAAAAATAAATAAAATAAAATAAAAATAAAAAAGAACAAATTGTGCACATAAAATCTATACTGCTACATTGTAATATGAGGTGGGTTATCATGAGATTAATGAAGCTTAATATTCAGGGCCCAACACATAATTTTTTATTTATTATTTTGTGTTCTTTTTTCTAAAGAGAGTCCCTCAAACTATATCAGACCAAGATCACACAAAAAATGTTTTTTAAATGAATATATGAATCCAGCCCTATTTTTAACCTATTCTTTAAAGCTAATCTCAAGCTCCACCTCCCAAAAGCCTTTCCTGATGACTATGGGGTCTACAGATAGCTCTTCTCTCAGAACTCTTATGGCACTCTATCAGTACATGTATAGGCCACAGATTCTTCTATGCAACACTATCATTCTACATTGTACGGACTTTAGAATCTGACAGGGTTTTGGGATCAAATATCTCTGCCACTTTTGGAGCTCTATGATCTAAGGAGATTACTTAAATTAGTAAAATTTATTTGTACTCAAGTAATTCACCTTATACATGAGGAGAATGATATCTTTTACAACAGGACAAGTGAATTTATCAGGAAGATAATGAAGCTTAAGCTTCGAGAACCCATCACTTGTACTTGTTCCTAGTACTTGCTTTTGTATCCAAAAGTTTGTATTGTTTTTCCCAAATATAGCATCCAAAACTGTATAAACATCAGATACTATAAAACCTGGATTCAGCCTTGTCTATAGCAAGAAAATATAATTATCCAGGCCCAAAATACTCAAAACCAAAAATAGCTAGTTAGAACCCCCAAATCCTTAGCTCAGGGACTTGGATGACTCTGAGCAATGCCACTGGCACCTTTGGGTCTGATGTCAAGTATACGTATATTATTAATGTTAGAAAATTTTCTTTGGATGGTCAACTGGAAAGTAGCAATGAATGGAGTATAAAAGTCTGATCTTAGTCCAAGGTGTATGCTGGCAGCATACCTGAATCCCTGGATATGAAAGACAAAGTGTTTTTTTCTGGTGAGCATCCTTAAAAAGAACTGTTTCTCAAAAAAGAAGGTAAGATTGAGAGAAGGCTATTACATCTACTTAGTAGGAAGTAATTTGCATTCACTTTTCCTTACATTTGGTCATGAATCATCATAAATACATTAAAGTTATTCAAATTTTAGTTTTAGAATTGAGTAACAATTTATAAAATATAATTTGTTATGGAATATATTTTAGATATTTTCTCCACACTTGCCCTTTCATTGTGAAACACAATACATTTATGCAAAAACATAAAAATGCAATATACAGTGGTAATATATGAATATAAGAGATATCAGAATATGGAGAAGCAGCTAAAACATTTCAAGTGCAAATCTTTATTTGAAATACTGTAATTGTATATTACAGAGAAAAATGAGGAAGAGGTATATTTTTTCTGCACTAGAAATTCAAACATTTGCATCTTAAAATATATACATAATAGTTATTGACAAATTAGTCATTTTATTTTATTCCCATGTTTACCAAATATGCTTTTAAACACTAGAAGATCTATTGCATAGCAATGTTTTCTCTAAAATTGTGGCTCTATTTGTGTTCATATCACTGCTTAAAAAATTGATCAGCACATTGAAACCTATCTTCTTAAATATAAAGATTAGACCATTTTTCTCCACTTCAAATTCCCTTTACACCTGAAAACTAAAAAGTGTCTCTACTGCAAAATAAATACAGAACATAACATGTTTTTGTAAAAGGTAGTGTAGTATACTATCACTTGCCACCTCAAGGTTATCAAAAGGCAAAAGCAGTGATCTCCATATGTGAAAATATAAGTTTGGAGGATTAGCATCTCACTCCAAGAATAGTAAAATAAAGTAAGTATTACAAACTATTTTCTCAGATAGTTAGAAATCTGACTGACTGTTCAACAGACATGCATTATTGTTGAATGTCTAAGTGCAAGAAAATTCAAAGATGAATCAATGAGACTAGACTTTGCGCTTTCAATCTTACCATTCAGCAACATATACATGCATGCATACATACGTAAATTTGTAAAGCCCTTACTTCTATATCCCTTCAGAAAATCCATTTATTTGCTTCCCTTCATAAGAATCAAGCTTCTCCAAACACCTGCCAAATGCTATCTCCATTTCTTCACTTACTACTCACTGTTAAATCCAGTCAAATCTAGTTTTTTCCTCTACCACACCATCACCAATAAAGTGCATGGTAGCAAATCCAATGGATACTTTCTAGCTCTTTTCTGCCTTTACCCCCGATGAGATTTAGAACATGCTACCTAAAGTATGGCACCTTGACACTGGAAGAAATAGCAGAAGTAAGAAAGTCACATTGATCTTCTCCCACCTTACTCCCCTGAAGCAGTCCATGAAAAAATTCTCTAATTTTCCTCTGAAATAGGTCATAAGACTCTCATTCCAGAGGAGTCCTCCCTATGTCCAAAAGAAAGGAATGTTCTTATCTCTGAAGCCAAGAGTTACAAAAAATCTGAACAGGATCTAGATCAATAACCTCTTTCCTGACCAGTGCTTTCTAAACAAGCACTGAACTTTGTACAATGTTTCTCACATGTGCTGAAATTCAGTGTGAGTGCCACTAGCCACATGAATCTGCTGAGCACTTGAAAACAGGTAGTGTGACTAAGAACTAAATTTTAAACTTTATGTAATTGTAATTAAATAGCCATATGATCCTTGTGGCTAATGTCCTGTAAATTCCTCTCTCTTCCCTATAAGTAATCTATGATCTTTTTTGCTGACAACTTCCAATTTTATATTTCATAATTTGAAATGTGTTCAACACCTCTACTTGGATGTCTCGCAGATATTTCAATTTTAAAATATTTAAAACAGAACTCTTGATTTTCCTTTCCAAACTTTTCCTCTAGCCTAGTATTTCTGTACTTCAGTAAATGGCATCAATGTAATGCCCAGATGCTGCAACCATAAATTTTGTATTTCACTAACTAATACAGATTAACTTATCTCTTAAAAATCTTTCAAAAATCTGTGTTTTTTTTCTATGAAGGCTGGTTGTCTGTCTTATAATGCTTTACCTCTAGTTTTTAAAAAGCTACTCCTTCTACCCTTTAGCCTCAGCTTAACTATTACTACAGAGAGAAGCCTTCCAGAATATTCACATATTCTAGTAAATTTGTCCTATTACTACTGACATTCTCCATAAGTTCTTTATTTATTTTATTTATAGCAGTTCCATAATTTCTAAGTGTTTTTATCTATTTATTTATATCATTATCTGTCTTTCCCACCAGAGTGTAAGATACATATGAACACAGGGGTCATGGCCATCTTGTCACAATTATTTCCATTGTGTCAAAAATAGTAAACATTTACTGAATAAAGGAATGCTTAAGTAAAGGAACCAGTCTACTCCCTGACTTCAGAAATAGGACATTACTTTTATGTTTCTAAAAATACCAATTGATGATTTGGTAAAATAAATGTTAGTTGTTATTCATTTGATTCATGAAGTCTCATAATAAATTATCCAAATGTTTCA
Organism: Piliocolobus tephrosceles; assembly: GCF_002776525.5. Classification (NCBI taxonomy): domain Eukaryota; kingdom Metazoa; phylum Chordata; class Mammalia; order Primates; family Cercopithecidae; genus Piliocolobus; species Piliocolobus tephrosceles. The sequence goes on along the minus strand of NC_045442.1, from coordinate 55,192,063 downwards.
GTCGACTCTGACCTACCAAACTGCATGTTTTTCTTTTACTACTCAGGTACCTATTAGAAGACAACGATCTTTCCTGTAGATTCAATGTAGAAGTTAATAACTATCATTTAAAAAATACATAGGGGTCGGGCGCGGTGGCTGACGCCTGTAATCCCAGAACTTTGGGAGGCCGAGGCAGGTGGATCACGAGGTCAGGAGATCAAGACCATCCTGGCTAACACGGTGAAACCCTGTCTATACTGAAAACACAAAAAATTAGCCGGGCTTGGTGGTGTGCGCCTGTAGTCCCAGCTACTCAGAGGCTGAGGCAAGAGAATGGCGTGAACACGGGAGGCAGAGCTTGCAGTGAGCCGAGATCGTGTCACTGCACTCCAGCCTGGGCGACAAAGCAAGACTCCGTCTCAAAAAAAAAGAAAAAAAAAAACATATGACAGTACAATGTTTTGCCATCACATTATATGGGTAAATCCTGTCAACTCCACCCCCAAGTAATATGCTCTTCCAGGCACAGACTATAACAATGAGCAATAATTTATCTTTCCACATAATTTTTAATGATTTTATCATTCTGAAGACAATGCATAATATTAAAAATATTAAATAATATTAAAAATATTAAAAAATATTAAAAGCAAAGGAGTGTAATGTGAAAAGTGTACTACTTACCTCAACACGAAGCCACTCAATTCTTCTCTCTACAAACATTCATCACTACCAGTTTATCTGTATCCATCTAGAATATTCTATGTATATATCCTTGTTATCTGCCCTGTCTAGACCTGGAATCAACCATTTCTTCAAAAATTCCTGGTTGTTTTCGGTGGAAAATAGCATTTCAAGACCATCATCTGGGCAATAAGGATGCTAATTCTTATTGGATTGATCTTTGTCTCTAAGTCTTTTCATTTGATAGAAGTAGGCATTTCACTGTTTTATTTTTAAGTAGAAAACTCATCATGAGTTCCACCAATACTTCTAATCCAAATTCAGTACTATAGGATTTTAATTTAACACCATCTTGTATTCATATTTCCTTTCTCCCATGACTGGTAATCAAAGGGAGCAGGAATGACCGAATTAGGATACTACTTATTTGCTTGTTTTTTAAAATCCCACAATACACACATAACAGTCTCAAAATAACACCACCAACATAAACACCAACAATTATTACTATAAACAGTTTTTAAAGTTTCTTTTTTCAGCTCTTTTTCTGTAGGGTACATGTCACTAGGGATGTACAGTATAAGTGCTGTGTTTTCAAATCACTTGGAATACTTCTTTTTTGTGTGATGATGTCACCAAACAGATACATTGTCTCATTTTACTTAAATTTTAAGGATCTTTTCTTTTTGTGCTTTAATTATTTTACTGCAATCGATTTATCAATCTTTCTTTTTACAGCTTCAGAGTTTTGTGTCATAACTAAGCAGCTTCCGCATTCTAAGCATACATATTTTTAGATGTATATTTATGTTTTCCTTGTGTTCGTATGGTTTCACTAAATGTTTGAAACTATCTGAGTGAAATTTATAGTATGGAACAGAAATTCATTTATCCATTTCAATTAAAAGTTTTTTTATCTAGATGGTTATCCAGTAATCCAAAATCATTTATTGAATAATCCATCTTTTCCCCCATGGATCAGAAATATCACCCCACCATTTTAATTATTAAGATTTCAGAGGCATAGAAGGAGTTTCTAGTGGCGGAAGGGTCAATGAGAAAGGCTGAGTATCCACTGACAATGCTACTAGTGGTGGTACCCATAATAGACTATTCCTGTGCAGAATTATAGCTATGCTTCATCCTTTGTTTTCTGCCCAATCTAGCTCCTCAAACTTTAACACTGATTGAGTCACTTAAAATCTTTCTGATATGTTGCAGTGTGTGTTTTTTGTTTAAAATCAAGGTAGTCTTGGCTATTTTCAGCCAAGAACTCTAACTTACACAACATTATTTTTCTTCTACAATTCAATAGTGGGAATTCCCAAAATCTCAGCCCTTGGTTCTCTGCTGTACATTCTGTGGCTGGAACTCATGTTCCTGATTATAATCACCACAGTTTTGACTACTATCCCTAGTAACTGACTCCCATTACATATCACTAGACATGAGTTGATATCACCTCATTATTTTTACATTTTTCATTTCAGATAGTAAATATACCCATAGTTGGTTATCCTAACATATAAAGCTAGTTTTTAAATATTATTTTTCTATAAATATTCTCAAGCTTTCAAAGACAATAGAGTGTTAAAGGCAATGCAGCAGAATGATTTGGTTAGGAAAAAGTAGGAAAATTGTAGGAAATAAGGCTAGAGTGTAAGATGGGGGCAAAAATCAAAGAAATTTTTGTTTATATTAGAGAGTAAATAACACACACAAAAGGTAACCATTGAATGACATAATTGGATTTCAGGGTTAAAGGATCACTCTGGCAGCACTGAAGAAAGTGCACTGGAGAAAATGAGATTAGATTTTCTTTTTAAGAAAGCCCTTTTATCCAAATATATTTAGGGGCTTCTTATACATTCTAAATAGTCTTCTACAAATTATTAACCAAAAGCCTTATGAGCTGACAGACAATATGAATGTGACTGAATCAACTGTCACCTCGAAAATGAATTGACAAATAAATATGGTTTCTAGTGAAGTCAAATAGAATCATTACATGAGTTATACTTTATCATTAATTTATTATCTATGTTGTACAAATTGATAAGCCGATAAAACCCTGCATTTAGAAAATTACTGTACCATTTGGAATATCATATAATCTTCAGTGCTACACTGGGGTGACTATCAGACTATCATTAATTATAAGAGGGCCCATAGCTTTCTGGGGATACACTTCAATTACAGTTTGGTTTTACCTGTACGGAAATGATAAATGAAAAACTTCAGACAAATTACATTTAACAGAGTTTAATTGAGCAAATAATGATTCACAAATTGGGCAGACTCCCACCACTCTCTCCCACAAACCAGAATAGGTTCAGAGCAACTCTGATGCTGCTGAGTGGTTAAAGAGGATTTATGGACAGAAAAAGGAAAGTGACATGCAGAAAATAAAAATGAGTTACAGAAACAATGGATTGGTTAACGGTTGTCCATTTGCCTTATTTCAACACAGTCTGAATAGCTGTCCACCTAGGAGTGGTTGAAGTATGGCTGCTGGGATTGGCTGACACTGGGCTACTTGTTACACAGTAGGTGTAACTGTTTATACATGCAGTCTGTTTATACATGCAGTGAGATTACAGTTCATTATGAATGGAGAAAACTTTAGGCCAAACTTAAAAATATGTAAGAAAGCAGCTTTAGGCTAAACTTAATAGAAACAAAATAAATAAGCCCTTCATCTGTTTTCTGTTGCTTATAACAGAATATCTGACACTGGGTAACTTACATAGAAAGAGAGGCTATTTCTTACAGTTATGGAGGCTAAGAAGTACAAGGTTGAGGACAGCATCTCGTGAGGACCTTTGTTTCTGGTAGGGACTTTCTGCAGAGTCCTGCACCAGTGCAGGGCATCACAAGGTGAGGGGGCCGAGCTCGCTAGCTCAAGTCTTCTCTTCTTATAAAGCTAACAGTCCCACTCCCAAAATAACCCATTAATCCATTAATCCATAAATGGATTAATCCATTCATGAGGGCAAAGCCCTCATGACCTAATCACCTCTTAAAAGCCCCTCCTCTCAATACTGCCACATTGGGGATTAAGTTCCAACATGAGTTTTAGAGGGGATAAACATTCAAACCATTGCATTCCTTCTCCGAGAAGGGAAATGTAAAAATCAGAAATACGAGTTTTGCTTTAAGAAATGAATTCCTTTCATTAGCTTTTACTAAAGCCAAATTAAATTAAAAATTATAAACAAAATCACTTAACCTAAAAAGTACTTTGGTTTATTTAGATGCTGTGCTGTAAGGCAGCTAAATTTATGCTTAATGAACTTAAAAAAGGACTTATTTGTAAGTTTTTTTTTTTTTTTTTTTTTTTTTTTTTTTTTTTTT
>NC_045442.1:55108286-55187943 GCF_002776525.5 Piliocolobus tephrosceles | reverse complement strand
TTTTTTTTTTTTTTTTTTTTTTTTTTTTTTTTTTTTTTTTTAGCGAGTCCGCCTATAATTCCAGCACTTTGGGAAGCTAAGGCAGGTGGATCACCTTAGGTCAGGAATTCGAGACCAGCCTGACCAACATGGATAAACCCCATATCTACTAAAACTACAAAATTAGCTGGGTGTGGTGGCGTGCACCTGTAATCTCAGCTACTCAGGAGGCTGAGGCAGGAGCATCACTTGAAACTGTGAGGCAGAGGATGCAGTGAGCCAAGATCACGTCATTGTACTCCAGCCAGGGCAACAAGAGTGAAACTCCATCTCAAACAAAACAAAAACAAAGAGTCTTGTTCTGTCACTCAGGTTGGAGTGCAATGGCCTGATCATAGCTCACTATAACCTCAAAGTCCTGGGCTCAAGTGATCTTCCTGCCTCATCTCCTCAGTGGCTAGGACAACAGGCACACAGCAACATGCTCGGGTAATTCAAAATAATTTCTTTTTAGACATGGTCTATGTTCGCCAGGCTGGTCTCAAACTCTTGGCCTCAAGTGATGTTCCCACCTCGGCTTCCCAAAGCACGGGGATTACAGGCAGGCATGAGCCACTATATCAGGCCTTATTTGTGATATTTACTTTTTTTAAAATTATACTTAAAGTTCTGAGATACATCTGCAGAATGTGCAGGTTTGTTAACATAGGTATACACTTGCCACGGTGGTCTGCTGCACCCATCAACCCATCATTACATTCGGAATTTCTCCTAATGCTATCCCTTCCCTAGCCCCCCCATCTCCAAACAGGCCCTGGTATGTGACGTTCCCCTCCCTGTGTCCATGTGTTCTCACTGTTCAACTCCCACTTATGAGTGAGAATATGCAGTGTTTGGTTTTCTGCTCCTGTGTTAGTTTGCTGAGAATGATGGTTTCCAGTTTCATCCATGTCCCTGCAAAGAACACGAACTGTTCCTTTTGTATGGTCACACAGTATTCCATGGTGTATATGTGCCACATTTTTTTTATCCACTCTATCATTGATGGACATGTGGGTTGGTTCCAACTCTTTGCTATTGTGAACAGTGCTACAACAAGCATATGTGTGCATGTGTATTTATAGTAGAATGATTTATAATCCTTTGAGTATATACCCAGTAATGGTATTGCTGGGTTAAATGGTATTTCTGGTTCTAGATCCTTGAGGAATCACTACACTGTCTTCCACAATGGTTGAACTAATTTACACTCCCACCAACAGTGTAAAAGCATTCCTATTTCTGCACATCCTCTCCAGCATCTGATGTTTCCTGACTTTTTAATGATCACCATTCTAACTGGCTTGAGATGGTATCCCATTGTGGTTTTGATTTGCATTTCTCTAATGACCAGTGATGATGAGCTTTTTTTCATGTTTGCTGGTTGCATAAATGTCTTCTTTTGAGAAGTGTCTGTTTACATCCTTTGCCCACTTTTTGATGGGGTTGGTTTTTTCTTGTAAATTTGTTTGAGTTCTTTGTAGATTCTGGATATTAGCCCTTTGTCAGATGGATAGAGTGCAAAATTTTTCTCCCATTCTGTAGGTTGCCTGTTCACTCTGATGATAGTTTCTTTTGCTGTGCAGAAGCTCTTCAGTTTAATTAGATCCCATTTGTCAATTTTGGCTTTTGTTGCCATTGCTTTTGGTGTTTTAGTCATGAAGTCTTTGCCCATGTCTATGTCCTGAATGGTATTGCCTAGGTTTCCTTCTAGAGTTTTCATGGTTTTAGGTCTTACATTTAAGTCTTTAATCCATCTTTAGTTAATTTTTGTATATTTTTGTATCAGGTGTAAGGAAGGGGTCCAGTTTCAGTTTTCTGCATATGGCTAGCCAGTTTTCCCAACACCATTTATTAAATAGGGAATCCTTTCCCCATTGCTTGTTTTTGTCAGGTTTGTCAAAGATCAAATGGTTGTAGATGTGTGGTATTATTTCTGAGGCCTCTGTTCTGTTCCATTGGTCTACGTATTTGTTTTGGTACCAGTACCATGCTGTTTTGGTTACTGTAGCCTTGTAGTATAGTTTCAAGTCAGGTAGTGTGATACTTCCAGCTTTGTTCTTTTTGCTTAGGATTGTCTTGGCTATGCCAGCTCTTTTTTGGTTCCATATGAAATTTAAAGTCATTTTTTTCTAATTCTGTGAAGAAAGTCAATGGTAGTTTGATGGTGATAGCACTAAATCTATAAATTGCTTTGGACAGTATGGCCATCTTCACGATATTGATTCTTCCTATCCATAAGCATGGGAATGTTTTTCCATTTGTTTGTGTCCTCTCTTATTTCCTTAAGCAGTGGTTTGTAGTTCTCCCTGAAGAGGTCCCTCACATCCCTTGTAAGTTGGATTCCTAGGTATTTTATTCTCTTTGTAGCACTTGTGAATGGGAGTTCACTCATGATTTGGCTGTTTGTCTATTATTGTTGTAAAAGAATGCTTGTGATTTCTGCACATTGATTTTGTATCCTGAGACTTTGCTGATGTTGCTTATCAGCTTAAGGAGATTTTGGGCTGAGATGATGGGATTTTCTAAATATACAATCATGTAATCTGCAAACAGAAACAATTTGACTTCCTCTCTTCCTATCTATCTGAATACCTTTATTTCTTTCTCTTGCCTGATTGCCTTGGCCACAACTTCCAATACTATATTGAATAGGAGTGGTAAGAGAGGACATCCCTGTCTTGGGCCAGTTTTCAAGGGGAATGCTTCCAGTTTTGGCCCATTCAGTATGATATTGGCTGTGGGTTTGTCATAAATAGTTATTATTATTTTGAGATACATTCCATTCAATATTCAAGAGCATGTTGTTTAGTTTCCATGTAGGTGTGAGGTTTTCAGTGAGTTTCTCATTCCTGAGTTCTAATTTGATTGCACTGTGGTCTGAAAGACTGTTATGATTTCTGTTCTTTTGCATTTGCTGAGGGGTGTTTTACTTACAATTATGTGGTCAATTTTAGAATAAGTGCAATGTGATGCTGAGAAGAATGTATATTCTGTTGATTTGGGATGGAGATTTCTGTAGATGTCTATTAGGTCTGCTTGGTCCAGAGCTGAGTTCAAGTCCTGACTATCCTTGTTAATTTTCTGTCTCAATGATCTGTCTAATATTGACAGTGGGATATTAAAGTCAACCACTATTATTGTGCGGGAGTCTAAGTTTCTTTGTAGGTCTCTAAGAACTTGCTTTATGAATCTGGGTGCTCCTGTATTGGGTGCATATATATTTAGGATAATTAGCTTTTCTTGTTGCATTGATCCCTTCTTTGTCTTTTTTTGATCTTTGTCGGTTTAAAGTCTATTTATCAGAGATTAGGATTGCAACCCCTGCTTTTTTTGCTTTCCATTTGCTTGGTAAATATTCCTCCATACCTTGATTTTGAGCCAATGTGTGTCTTTGCATGTGAGATGAGTCTCCTGAATATAGTACACCAATGGGTCTTGACTCTTTTTCCAATTTCCCAGTTTGTGTCCTTTAATTGGGGCATTTAGCTCATTTACATTTAAGGTCAATATTGTTATGCGTGAATTTGATTCTGTCATTATGATGCTAGCTGGTTACTTTTCCCATTAGTTGATGCAGTTTCTTCAAAGTGTCCATGGTCTTTACAATTTGGTATGTTTTTGCAGTGGCTGGTATTGGTTTTTCCTTTCCATGTTTAGTACTTCCTTCAGGAGCTCTTGTAAGGCAGGCCTGGTGGTGACAGAACCTCTCAACATTTGCTTGTCTGTAAAGGATTTTATTTCCCCTTCATGTATAAACCTTAGTTTCGCTGGATATGAAATTCTGGGTGAAAATTCTTTTCTTTAAGAATGTTGAATATTGGCTCCTGCTCTCTTCTGGCTTGTAGGGTTTCTGCAGAGAGATCTGCTGTTAGTCTGATGGGCTTCCCTTTGTGATTGACCCAACCTTTCTCTCTGGCTGCCTTTAACATTTTTTCCTTCATTTCAACCTTGGTGAATCTGACAATTATATGTCTTGGGGTTGTTCTCTGTATTTCCTGAATTTGAATTTTGGCTTGTTTTGCTAGGTTGGGGAAGCTCTCCTGTATAATATCCTGAAGAGTGTTTTCCAACTTGGTTCCATTCTGCCTGTCACTTTCAGGTACACCAATCAAATGTAGGTTTGGTCTTTTCACATAGTCCCATATTTCTTGGAGGGTTTGTTCGTTCCTTTTCATTTTTTTTTCTCTAATCTTGTCGTCATGCTTTATTTCATTAAGTTGATCTTTAATCTCTGGTATCTTTTCTTCTGCTTGATCTATCTGGCTATTGATACTTGTGTATGCTTCATGAAGTTCTTGTGCTATATTTTTCAGATCCATCAGGTTATTCCTGTTCTCCTCTAAACTGGTTATGCTAGTTAGCAATTCCTCTAACCTTCTTTCAAGGTTCTTGGCTTCCTTGCATTGGGTTAGAACATGCTCCTTTAGCTCGAAGGAGTTTGTTATTACCCACCTTCTGAAGGCTACTTCTGTCAGTTAGTCAAAGTCATGCTCTGTCCAGTTTTGTTCTCTTCCCGGTGAGGAGTTGTGATCCTTTGGAGGAGAAGAGGTGTTCTAGTTTTTTGTACTTTTAGCCTTTTTGCGCTGGTTTTTCCTCATCTTCATGTATTTATCTGCCTTTGTTCTTTGATATTGGTGACCTTCAGATGAGGTTTCTGTGTGGACATCCTTTTTGTTGATGTTGACGTTATTCCTGTTTGTTAGGCCCCTCTGTTGCAGGTCTGCTGAAGTTTGCTGGAGGTCCACTCCAGACCCTGTTTGCCTGGGTATTACCAGCAGAGGCTGCAGAATAGCAAAGATTGCTGCCTGTTCCTTCCTCTGGAAGCTTCCTCCCAGAGGGGCACCTGCCAGATGCCAGCCGGAGCTCTCCTGTATGAGGTGTCTGTCGACCCCTGCTGGGAGGTGTCTCCCAGTCAGGAGGCATGGGGGTCGGGGACCCACTTGAGGAGGCAGTCTGTCCCTCAGCAGAGCTCAAGCACTGTGCTGGGAGATCCACTGCTCTCTTCAGAGCTGGCAGGCAGGAAGGTTTAAGTCCAGGAAAGCTGTGCCCACAGCCGTCCCTTCCCCCAGGTGCTCTGTCCCAGGGAGATGGGAGTTTTATCTATAAGCCCCTGACTGGGGCTGCTGCCTTTCTTTTTTTTTTTTTTTTTTTTTTTGAGACGGAGGCTTGCTCTGTCGCCCAGGTTGGAGTGCACTGGCGCATCTCGACATACTGCAAGCTCCACCTCCCGGGTTCAGGCCATTCTCCTGCCTCAGCCTCTTGAGTAGCTGGGACTACAGGCACCCATCACCACACCTGGCTAATTTTTTGCATTGTTAGTAGAGATGGCGTTTCACCGTGTTAGCCAGGATGGTCTTGTTCTCCTGACCTCGTAATCTGCCAGCCTCAGCCTCCCAAAGTGCTGGGATTACAGGTGTGAGCCACCGTGCCCGGCCGCTGCCACCTTTCTTTCAGAGATTCCCTGCCCAAAGAGGAGGAATCTAGAGAGGCAGTCTGGCTATAGTGGCTTTGCTGCGCTGCAGTGGGCTCTGCCCAGTTCAAACTTCCTGGCGGCTTTGTTTACACTGTGAGGGCCCTGGTGGCAGAGGCACCCGAGGGAATCTCCTGGTCTGCGGGTTGCGAAGACTGTGGGAAAAGTGTATTATGTGGGCCGGAGTCCACTGGTCCTCCTGGCACAGTCCTTCACGGCTTCCTTTGGCTAGAGGAGGGAGTTGCCTGACCCCTTGTGATTCCCAGGTGAGGCAATGCCCTACCCTGCTTCAGCTCGCCCTCTGTGGGCTGCACCCACTGTCTAACCAGTCCCAATGAGATGAGCCAGGTATCTCGGTTGGAAATGCAGAAATCACCCACCTTCTGCGCTGATCTCACTGGGAGCTGCAGACTGGAGCTGTTCCTATTCTGCCATCTTGCCAGCCACCTCTGTGATATTCTTAAGTAATGTATACAGCTAAGGTACCTTACTTAAGATGTACCTTACATTAGCTATGTACCTTACCTAAGATTCTGCTTTAACTGAAAGATCTCTGTTGTGTTAGCCTATCATTCATTGAGAAAAGGGCTCTCTTGCTGTATTGTTTTTCTAAAGAAGCCCATCTTTTCCTATTTGTAATGTTAAGTACTATGTTAATGAAGCATGTCACACTTTCCATAATTTGGGAAAGTCAAAAACATGACTAGTGCAGGAGATAAACTGCACTTACAGTTAAGCACTTAAAATGTAATAACTTGCCATGAACCAACGTTGCTTTTATCCTTTTTTGTCTCTTTGGATTTAAGTTCTTCAAAAACTACTAAAAAATAAAAAAGAAGTAACAGCTTTTAGGTATGTACTTTTACAATTTTCTGTCTCCCTTATGTACAAGTACACAAATTTGAATTAAATAAATGTGCTTCTAAATGTTTCCACGCCTAAACACAACATGAGTTGTATTCACTGAGTGTACTTGGTTTGCTGGATTTCCAGAACTAGGCAATCTTTATAATTTCCAGCTGGCCACTGTAAAAACAGAGACTCAGTTAGACTAGGATAGGTTACACCGTTAAGAGTCAGTTTGCAGAGATCCAGAGATTAGACAGACCTTTGAAGTAGAGATGCCAATCATGAGAACTCCAAATATCAGGAAAGGAGACATAATCAAGACAGATAGAGACCTTGCAGCCTACAAATGGCCGAAGTCCCATTCAATAGAGAAAGTATGACACGGAGTATAAGTAATCTAACAAAAGGCAATGGGAAAGAGATCAGGTTATAAAGTTATTGCTTGCATCAGGGAGGCTTACCAGCAAGTTGTACAGTTCTACCCACAAGAAACCATGAAAGGCAAAATCCTGGTATTCAAAATAGAACCTTATTCTAGAGGGACTAGAATTTGAGCAAGAAAATAAGAGATAGATTCATTTATGGATGAAAACACAAGGATTCAACTGCTACAGAAAGATATAAGGAGCTTGATCAAAGAAGTTAAAATAAGAGTTTAATTACTAGAATCAATGTACTAGGACAAAGTAATGCCAAGAATTACTCGGTGCTAAGGCCATAAAGTCCTGACCTTAAGTTCCTTACTGTATCTGTTCTCAGATGCAGAATTATTTCCAGTGATGAAGACAGGCTAAACTTACAAGTAGTATTAAGGAATTTATATTATAAAAGCCAGAAAAATCATCAGGCTAAGACTTATGGCTTAATACTAATTCAAACCCTATTGTTGTTGCTGCCACCCCAGAAGTCAAGCTTTAAGTATGACTGCTCTTTCTGCCTGAAAAATATTAGCTGAAGTAGAATTATGAACATAGGTTACACATAAAACTCTGTAATACTCTAGCATATTGGTAACTAGCATGTTATATCATTCTTTTAACAGGGCACATGAAGATAAATACATGAGAAAAACACTCACAAATATGCTTTACATGATGAGCTCACAAAATAGGTGACTACCTTAAGAACTTTAAAGAATAAAAACAATTATTAATAATGTGAACAATTAGGAAATCTCATGGTTGGTGAAAGAAAAACATGGTTGTAATTTTTTTTTTTTTTTTTTAAAGACAAAATGCTGTGGAAAACAGATGAATCAACTACTTCCCTTTTGGTCCCATGGCCAACCCACACATAATCAATCTCACATTCATGTCACATCCCATACTCATGTCTCATGTCTCATATCACATGAGAAAAAGTTGTTATATCAGGATAACATGAGGAAAATGTCTACAAGGAACTGGGTAATTTTATCTTATTTTAGTGTAACTTTTAAGTATATTCACTTGACATTCTTTTAAAAACTTTATGAGGCCAGGCACGGTGGCTCATGCCTGTAATCCCAGCACTTTGGGAGGCCGAGGCAGGTAGATCACCTGAGGTCAGGAGTTCGAGGCCAACCTGGCCAACATGGCAAAACCCCGTTTCTACTAAGAACACAAAATTAGCCAGGCGTGGTGATAGGTGCCTGTAATATCAGCTTCTTGGGAAGCTGGGGCAGGAGAATCACTTGAACCCGGGAGGCGGAGGTTGCAGTGAGCCAAGATCACGCCACTGCACTCTAGCCTGAGCAATAAGAGCAAAACTATCTCAAAAAAAAAAAAAAAAAAAAAAAAAACTTTATGAGACACCTTTCTACTGGTCCTGTCTAAATGAGTGCCTGGTCCTAATAAATACTTGTTGAGAGAATGATAAACACGTGAATGAACTGACATATGGAAGCATAAAAATATAAATATATAACTAAAAGCATAGTGGAGATGGCACTCCCTACCAATGCTGGCAATAAGTAACATGTTAAGAAAAAAAAATCTCAGATTAAAGCTAATGTTAAAAGGTCACACATAAAATAAAAAGGACATACACACAAAAGGGAACAAAATCAACATAAACTTTGAATCTGGTCCTTGAGTTCTCCCAGTTGACATGGGAATGAAACCAAACTAAATTTGTACTAATCCAGGACTTTGAAATTCTCCTCCTCTTTCTTTTTAAAATAATTCTAGTTTGACTGACAGGAGAAATTTAAAGCTCCCACAAAAAAGGGTTCTGCTAAAAGTCATCATATACGGACTCATTACATGATAAAACATAACTTTATGTAACTTGTAACCATTTAGACTATTTAGAATGGTTATGAACTGTCACCTCAAATTATACCATCTACCCTAATAGTAATATATAATTTAAATGGCAGCAGTCATCAATTTTCATAATATTTTAGTGTTAACTTAAGGACTAGTTTCCTAGCAGGATAGAAGATTTTGAATTTAATATTTCTACATGCTGATAACATACTTTATGCTTTGTTTGTTTTACTTATAATAGTTCTTTATATAAAGTTTTCAGAAACTTGGTTTATTGGCCTAAACCCTATATATATTCTATAAATCCTTTATATTCTGAATCTATATAAAGACTTCCCATGGAATTTGATCTTGATGTAAATTCCTGTAACAACATGTAATCCCTTAGGCTTTTTTTACTCCCTTTCCAGTCAATGGAAAACAACCCTTATACGTGCATCTAAATGAGCAATTTACCATTATTTATGGTCTTTTTTCAAAAAATTACACTTTAAGTTCTAGGGTACATGTGCACAACATGCAGGTTTGTTACATATGTATACATGTGCCACGTTGGTGTGCTGCACTCATTAACTCGTCATTTACATTAGGTATTTCTCCTAATGCTATCCCTCCCCACTCCCTCCACCTCACGACAGGCACCGGTATGTGATGTTCTCCATCCTGTGTCCATGTGTTCTCATTGTTCAATTCCCACCTACGAGTGAGAACATGCAGTGTTTGGTTTTCTGTCCTTGTGATAGTTTGCTCAGAATGATGGTTTCCAGCTTCATTCATGTTCCTACAAAGGACATGAATTCATCCTTTGTTATGGATTCTATGGTGTATATGTGCCACATTTTCTTAATCCAATCTACCATTGATGGACATTTGGGTTGGTTCCAAGTCCTGCTATTGTGAATAGTGCTGCAATAAACATATGTGTGCATGTATCTTTACAGTAGCATGATTTATAATCCTTTGGGTATATACCCAGTAATAGGATGGCTGGGTCAAATGGTATTTCTAGTTCCAGATCCTTGAGGAATTGCCACACTGTCTTCCACAATGGCTGAACTAGTTTACAGTCCCACCAACAGTGAAAAAGTGTTCCTATTTCTCCACATCCTCTCCAGCACCTGTTGTTTCCTGACTTTTTAATGATCGCCATTCTAACTGGTGTGAGATGGTATCTTGCTGTGATTTTGATTTGCATTTCTCTGATGGCCAGTGATGACGAACATTTTTTAATGTGTCTGTTAGCTGCATAAATGCCTTTTTTGAGAAGTGTCTGTTCATATCCTTTGCCCACTTTTTGATGGGGTTGTCTGATTTTTTTTCTTGTAAATTTGTTTAAGTTCTTTGTAGATTCTGGATATTAGCCCTTTGTCGTCAGATAGGTAGATTGCAATCTATGGCCTTTTTAGTAATCACTATATTCTGCAGAAGTTATGGGTGCTGCAGTTTACAACCTTGTGAATTATTATGTCTACATAGTAGGTTTTAATCCCTAAGTAAAAAATATATTAATAAAACAGTTTGAAAAATCACGTCTAAGGTACTTATTGATTTTATTTTGTAGAATGATATTAGTTAAGAACGTGAGCTTCAGAAATAGACAAACTGGTTCAAATCCTGACTCTGCTGTTTGATAGCTACATGAAATTAGACAGGTTATTTTACCTCAATAATCCTACATGTTCACAACTGAAAAATGGAAAGTTTGAATTGAATAGTTTTGAAGGCACTTCTTAGGCCTAACATGCTGTTTCTTTAACTCTGGTTATAAAAAGTAATATTATTTAAGCACTCGAAGCTGTATAAGCACACCAAAATGGTATGAAAGTGGTATCATTCAGAATAAGGAAGCACAGACACACACATCTAAATTACCCAAGTCATTTAGCAAAAGTTATTTGAGGTTTAATTATCTGAACAATAATTGTTGAAATTCTCCTCTTACCCATTCATGTGAAGACAATGTTACTCTAATGCTTCAAATCTTTCCTTGGCTAATCATGTAAAAATGTTGACATGGAATAACATTTTATATCTTTAAATTTTATTATTTTTTTTTCATTTTAGATTCTGGGGTACACGTGTTTAGTGTATATGCATAACGGTGGGGGATGGGCTTCTAGCGTATCCTATTACTGAAATATTAGACATTGTACCTGGTGGGTAATTTTTCAACCACCACTCCATTGGGATAATCTTTTAAATTAGTCCTTCAAGAACCTGGCATATTTTCGTCTCTAATCTAATCTCATCTAACTCTCAATCTCACCCTAACCCCAGTCACTACTAAGCCTTTATTGGAGTGATTCCTTACACCTGGTCTACTACTGCCTATGTAATCTTTCACTCACTGTTTACTACTATCTCCCGATAGCTCATCTATTTTCCCAACTTTTCCCTCCTAACTTCTATTTATCCTTCAAATTCTTTTGCTTTACTCTCATGACCCCTATCTCCACCACAAGTCAGTTAGGAGAACTTCCTATATATTTCTCTGATAGATGAACTAAAAATAAATGATAAACCTCTAATCTTCAAGTAAGGTTTCAAATATATTTATAACTTTAAAAATACCAAGGCCCAGATTCACCTTTAATATTTTAATTCATAATTATGATAAATCATTAGCAAGCATTTTAGTGTAATTCCAAATTTCATTATTCAATGGCTGAAACTAGAATTAGGAAGGATTCATTACATTCTGATTCCTCAAAATCATCATACCACAGTAGGATTGGTCCAAGAAGTGACAGCACCTAACAAAATGAGAAAGCAAATATTAAAGAGATCTAAGTTCATCTTCCTATGCCCATTCTATCTCTGTGCTCCATACCACAAGAGGACACAAATGCAAATCAAACCCCAAGCAAAACCCTGAGTAGCTGGCAATAAAAACACACAAATGAAACTATACTATTCGACCTAGGTTAAAAAAAGTAATGAATATAAATAATATGTAAGAGGAGCACAAAATAGTTTGGAGATAAAGTAGATGTTAATGAAAACAGGTAGCAACTTTTAAGACCAAATGAAAAGAAAAGTAGGCCCTGGAATTGTTGGTAATTGTAACCAACATGTACAATCCTAAATAAGTAAAAGTAAAGTGTTGACTCAAAGACAATAAATACGATAGCTCAGCCAGAACAGAAGAAGATGGTTATAAATGTGAAAGAAGAGTAAAAGCAGGGAATGCTGGCCCCGGCACAAAGGTACAGACTTGCATTATTCATGGAAAAGCAGTCCACTTTGATCTTAGTGAAATTTTGGAAAGAAAACTCACAAAATGTAGGAAAAAAAAGTACAGTTTGTGAACTGTACAGTTTGTGAACAACAGGGTGACAGATGCCAAAACCAAATGACCCTAAAAAGAGGTTCATGAAAGACCCTGCAATAAGGTTCATGAAAGTCCATATATATGCTGCATTTGACTTAAGGTTTCTTAACAGGGAAGACAGGTAAAAACTTATTCTCAAAAGATTATTTTCAGAGAAAGAATAAGATGGGACTGGAGGAACAGAAGACTGGTGATGGCCAGATCATAAAGGAAATTTTGTTACTCAGTTATAGAGTTATAAGAGATAAAATCAGATCAGACCACTGAGGAGATAGAATTCAAGGGATTTTTATCTTAATATTTTATGTGAAGAATGCCCCTGAAGGTCAATGCCTGAGAAACTGGGGAGGATAATGAGAACATCTTTTGGAAAAGAGGACTACCATGGGTAGCAGTGAAGAGCAAGATGCTTCTAAATTTGTGGTGGTGTTTTAGCTCCTTGATGAGCACCTAGATTGAGATTTCATATACACAACTAAAAATTACCTTAAATTGTTTACCTCTAGTGCCCAGGGAATTCATCTGAATTGCTATATACAACATAATGTTAAAACAGACATTTAAGAAATCTTTTTGACAATAAAGAGTATATAATTGTGTAATGAAATCCATCTTTGAATACATTGGGTGGATTTTTTTATTACAGACACACCTTGCTGTGTAAAGCAAGATGTACAAAAACAGAATATAATACAAATCTATTCTTGAAACTTTTTTCGTGTCATACCCCTATATAAAAAATGTTTACAGTGTACTCGGCCAGGCACGATGGCTCATGCGTGTAATCCCAGCACTTTGGGAGGCCAAGTCGGACAGATCACAAGGTCAGGAGATCGAGACCATCCTGGCTAACACCGTGAAACTCCCCCTCTCCACTAACAATACAAAAAATTAGCCAGGCGTGGTGGCTGGTGCCTGTAGTCCCAGCTACTCGGGAGGCTGAGGCAGGAGAATGGCATGAACCCGGGAGGCAGAGCTTGCAGTGAGCCGAGATCGCGCCACTGCACTCCAGCCTGGGCGACAGAGCAAGCAACTAGGTCTCAAAAAAAAAAAAAAAAAAAAAAAAATGTTGACAGTGTACTCTTAAGTGCAGTCATTTCTTTATAAATTATACATATATATACTAATATATTATGAACATTATGGACTGGATAAAATAGTAATTTAAAATTATAAAATACAAAATAATTTTCAATATTTTATTTTTATCTACTTCAGAATAAAAACATTTTACTAAAAATATATGAATATGTGTTCTTATTTTGATAAACTTGGTTTAACATTTTGTGACACAGCAATTCAATGACCAATTCTAAATTTAGTTTATTTAGATACTTTGTTTTAAGGGCTATCACAGTTGGAAAAGATACCACACAAGAATGGGTACTTCAGGCCGGGAAAGTATATCACTGTCTGTATGTACAAAATGCTAAGCATATGCCAATTATACAAATGTACCTCATGCACATAGAGTATATGTGATAGTTTGATGTATCAAGTGTTAATCTGCATAGCTAACATGAAGAAAACTTTTTCTTATTCTAGGTAATATAAAAATAAACATTAACAAAAGTTCTATTACTTTATTCCATGGCCCAATTGATTATCTATTATGCCCTCTAGAGTTCATAAACGTCACTTGAAGATCATTACAATATAACCATGGCATTTACAAAAGATACTGTTGAAAGTATTTACATTTGTAAAAACAATTAAAGCATATAAATTCCCAAGTAGTAGAATACAACAGAAAAATGTTAAGTAAGCAATGGGTTTTGAGACATGGTAACCTAAAATAGTTTAAGCTGAAGGAATTTGAGAAAACAACAGAAGCAGGAAAGTCACTCCTTCTCCTACCCTTCTCCCCTGAGGCAGGTTATAAGACCTTCACTGGAGAGATGTCCTCCCTATACCTGTAGAAAAAGAATATCCTTATCTCTGAAGACATAAGGACACAGAGGTGAATATGAAGAAAAAAGTCTTGCGAAGTTCCCACGAGCTTATTACCATGAAATCATACTATTTTGTCTTCCAATTATATTTCTCCATGACTGTCTACTCTTCATTAAACTAACATAAAAAAAAATACATAGGTTTTACCCATTTCTTTGGGTTTTCATTTCCTTATAAAGGCTCCCACGTCATGTACAGCTTATATTAAATAAATTTGTATGCTTTTCTCTTGTTAGTCTGTCTTTTGTTACATGGCCTCAGCCATGAAACTAAGATGAGAACGAAAGACGTTTTCATCCCCTACACAATGCATTCACACCCTCTTAATGATAATGTGAGATTAAAAGTCATTTTAAAAGCAATTAAATTCTAGCACCAAAATAAATTAAACAATACCTTAAATTATATAATTAATATAATAGCATTAATCAATGCAAACATTTTGTAAAACACTTTTAACAAATCCTTTTCTCCTTTCTGTTTTCTTACATCACTACACTTTTCTTTCTCAGGGGTCATTTTTTACTTAAAAATAATGTTTTTGACATTTCACAAGAATTCTGTATGCTCAAAGAAAACATAAAGAAACATTGACAGAAATGCTGGGCAACAAGCTTTCTACACTCACAGGTAAATGCCAGAAATTCAGCTGTCTAGGGTGCTATTAAAATTGTCAATAATTAAATTGTCCTATTTAGCTACCTTTGACATGGCCTATAAACAGGTGAAGTTAAAAATGCTGGATCTTTGAATTTCCAATGTTTAGTACATACTTCCTCTCATAAAAATTTCAGAGATAACTTAAGAAACCATTGTTTAAGACAAATTAGTTGGTATTACATTTCACTGCCATTTTGCCTTTCTGTCAAATTCTTCTGAATTTGACAACAATGAAGAACACTGCAGAACTAACAGAGAACACTACTGCAGGGAAAATAATTATTCCTTGATTAATGTGTTTTCTAAGTTTAGATATCATATTTCAGATTTTCTTAAAATAATGGCACATCAGCATTTCACAGTGCAATGAAAATAAGTAAACACACACATATTATCTGCAGTAAATAGCACTATGCATGCACTCAGGGAAATATATTTAACATTTTCATTAAAATATTATCATATTATAGTGAAACTAGGTGGTGTTTGTATGTTATAAAATTAAAATAGAAAAGTATTAACACTGTAAGAAAAGAAATTGGAAAACATTCTTGAAACTATTATGAGGGTAGCGAAGGAAAACATTCAATTGTGGATCCATATGAAGCTCTTAGAAATATAAATATCTTAGAAATACAAAAAAGTTAGCTGGTCATGGTGGTGCACGCGTGTAATTCCAGCTACTCAGGAGGCTGAGACAGGAGAATTGCTTGAACTTGGGAGGCAGAGATTGCAGTGAGCCGAGATTGCACCACTGCACACCAGCCTGGGCAACACTGCACGACTTTGTCTCAAAAACAACAACAAAAAATTATATAGGTAAACAAATACTTCTATAATACATAGTGCCAAACAAAAGTTCTAGAAGAAGTAGATAATTATATTTGGAATTTGGAATGTTTATAATTATTTTAAGCTTAATTTCAATTCTGTAAATTTTATCATTAGAATGTAAATATGTAAAGTTTTTAGCAAAACAAGTAGTATAAACAGCAAATTCCAGAACCACTGCTTTTTTAGTTTTTAGGGCTTCCTTTTTTAATCACCAAAAATAACAGCCAAAAAAGCTGTATCAAGCTATCAAGCACCATGGAAATTAATATTGGGTATACTGGATTACACCAGAAGAAAATATATAAAAATAGGCTCAAATATTCAGTCTTAGCACAGCTTGAAAACATTATACAAAAACTAAAAAGCCGTATTGATTAAAATGGAAGGTGTATCTACGTTTAAACAAAAAGACTGCAAAAAAACAAGTTTATAAAAAAAAGACTATGTCTTATTGTAACCTAGCACTCAACAAATACCCTAGTAAACATTAAAATTAGTAAGTTCAAGGTCAAAAAGAAAATCTTGGATATATATGTTCAATTTGAAAGCCTTAGACACAGATTTGGTGAAGATTTTAATTTTTCTTTAGGCTTTACTGTCACTATTTTTCTGCTAATTTGAGTTCCAACAGTTCACTGATTTTATGCACTGTATTTATTTAATGCAACACAGATTATGTTGCTTAAGGGGGAAAAATTAATCTAGTGTATTTCTACAGTAAGCACAGATAATCATACACTTAGTTCTCTTGTCAGTCAAAATAGGGGGGAGAAATCTATCAAGCACACAGCTTAGGTTAATTGTATTTCTTCCATGTTAACTGTCCCAAATAACCACAACCCACCAAATACAATTATATCTAAAGTAATTAATTTTCAAATGATCCTTTCAGATACCACACACATACACAAAAGGCACAAGCATTCTAATTTACTCACTCTAAGGAGCAGTTCAACAACTTGACATGGGTCTCAAAGATTGACTAGAAGATGAAGGAGGAACACTTGATAAAGAAGAAATATGACAAGAGAAAATAGCCTAGAGAATACTACCAAATTTTCATCTTTATTCTCAAACTCTCTCCCTACGAGACACAGATAAATATTTCTAACAGCCTTCTGAAAATTTCCATCTAGATATTCCATAGATATTGAAATCTAACTTGTCCAGAAAGGACTGTAATAGTTTGTCTTCAAGCCTACTCTTTAATATTCCCCCCAGTTAACAATTCCTATTTTATTTGCTGGTAAAAAATGTACCCCATCTCCCAATCTAGCAAATTTAGTTATCCTCAACAACTCCTTTTTCATATGCCACACTTCCAGGTTGATCACAAAGTTAACAGATTTTTGTCTCAGAAATGTTGGTTAATTCCACCCCTAATTTTTATCTATCTTGTCTTAAAAATCTTACTTATTAACTATAATTGCCATTTAGGTATTTACACTCTCTGAGTTCAATATCCCAGTTCATTCATCCAATGGATGCCAGAACACTGTATCTAAACAACAAATATCTAATATCTCTTCTCCACCTAAGAACTTCTTTGGCTATGCTACCGAAAGCATTGCTTCTCTAAGCCTGGACCCTGGATCACCAATACCAACATCCCCTAGAAATCTGTTAGAAATGCAAATTCTTGGGCTCCACCCAGATCTAAAGAATCAGAAACTCAGGGGATAGGTCCCGGCAATCTGTTTCAGTAAGCCATCTAGGTGATAAATTTTGAGAACCACTGACCAATGACTTAAATATTTTTTAATGAAGAAGTGACTAAGAAGTGTATCAAACATTATCATTTAACTTCCTTTTTAATTATTTAAAAACTATTTTTTAAACTGTAATATAAATGGCAAACATTAAATTGTCCTCTATTATGTTATTTTGGGTAAACATTAAAAGAAGACTTTGCCTGCTACCTCAGTGCACAAAACGGCACCATGTGCTAATAAAAGGTGTAGCTCTGTTTCATGTGTGCTTGTTTAAATTCAAGCCAGCAAGTATATGCTCAAGTAAAGTTTTACAAAGACATTATGTACTTGAATGCAGAGTTCAATTAGTTGCAGGTAAGGCTCTGGTTCAACTGTTTGGCCCTTCCTCTCTTAAACAGATTAAGAGTTTACTATGAAATTTGCATGTTTCTTCTCTAATTGTATTTGTGATAAAGTTAATCTTGTTTGGGATGTAAAGTTATACTTTTTCCAGTGTAGGAAATGAAATAATTATCTCTAAAACTAGAAATGAAACTGGTTGAAAACAGGAAATAACAGACAAATTTAAAATGGATATATTGTTACTTATTTGACTCAAGATATTTTAAGTCTTACTATTAATTATTACCTTTTAAGTTTTCAGCATATATTGACCACAGTGGCAACTATGTTCAAAATGAAATAAATATGCTGGAAGCTCTCAGGAACAGTCACTCAAGACTAAAATATAATGATCGTCATCTATCATTAAGACTTATATTGTAGTGATAAAAACTGACAAATTTTCATTGTTTTTTTATAACAAAGTTGGGCAAAATAGTGATACGGCTGCTGGCAAGTTCCATAATCTTGCAGTAAAACACATAGTGACTGAAGTTATTGCAAATCTAATGATTAAAATGTAATCAGAATAAAGTTATCACCTATGAACAAAAGCATACACAATTAGAGAAAACCTTATCAAATCTTGCATTATTGATACTGCAACAAATGTTAAATGAGTGAGCTGTTGTCAAAAAACTGAAACAAAATATTGGTACATATCTGAAAATGTAATACAAAAAATATTCATCACATATATCTAGTTAATTCAAATGTTGAGATTAGGGAAGATCTTTCCAATTTAACTCAATGAGAATATATATGGGTCAAATCTCTACATTTGCTTTTGCACAAGTTTTTTAACTAGGTAAATTCAGAAATCATAATACAATACACAATGGAGAAGAAAATGTTAATGTCTAAATCAATTTTTAACACACCATTAACTAAACTGTCAGAAATGTTGAGACAACTATATTGAGGCAAATAGATAACATAAAAAATCGCAGGAATGGTAGCTCCTATAAAAGTTGTTGCCAGATTTCATCAAGTAGTAATTATACACTAATGAGGATTAGATATTTAGATATTTAAAAATAGTTTTGGATAATCACATTTAAACTATCCTTTACACTGAAGTTGTTGGGAATTTTTTCTGAGCTAATTGTAAGGTTAAGAACAGAAAATTTCAAAGTTCATTTTTCATACCAAACTTAGCTGAGTGTCCTGAATCAAGGTATAAATATTCTTCGAAAAACAAGAAACACTTTTAAATGTAATTTTTAAAAACTCTGAGAAGTATCTTTCAAATACAAGTAACTAGGGAAAACCAATTTGGTTATCTAGCTCTTTAATAAGCTAAAGAAATTCAATTTGACACAATATTACCAAGCTTATAATGCAAATAAGTTTTCAGAAATGAAATTGATTCTTACAGTTAAGACTCATCATGCAAGGAAAACAAAGCAACTGTTCTGAAATTTTAACAGAATCAGCAGCCAAGTATGAGTTTTAAAAATGTTATCAATAAATATCTCAGAATGATACAAGACTTTATCATCAAACAATGAAAAAATGAAATGACTGATGAATCGATTCTGTCACTTACTCTCAAATGAAACATTTATTCTTTCATTATTCAACTTTGACAAAAATCTTAATATTTCTCTTTTTGGTCTGGATCAGTTTATTTGAAGAATATCCTGAGAAGGCCAAATGACTTAAAAACATTACAATTTGCCACTACTTATTTGTATGAACCAGAATTTTCTACATATAATGCAATAAAAATAAGATACAGAAATATAGTGGATGCTGAAGCTGATATAAAATAGTAACTTTCAAGCATAGCTGCTAATTTAAATTCCCACTATACCACTGATTGACTTTATTTGAAAAATGCTGTAAGTATAAAATTATAGGACAGTTATACAATAAAATGCTACTTTTATTTGTTGAACAATGTTATATTATAAAACAAACATTCTCCACAAATTAGAAAGTTTGAAATCTAAGATAATAAATCAAAAATTCTAATCATGGCATAACCTAGCTAGCTGTAACTAGCTTTCACCTTAATTTTCCACCAGGCACACTTCTTTCCTCCAGCAATACCAAATGCTCTGCATTCCCAGAATATATGA
Source organism: Piliocolobus tephrosceles (assembly GCF_002776525.5). Lineage (NCBI taxonomy): Eukaryota > Metazoa > Chordata > Mammalia > Primates > Cercopithecidae > Piliocolobus > Piliocolobus tephrosceles. The sequence continues at coordinate 55,168,399 of NC_045442.1, read as the reverse complement.
TTTTAAGCTTTTGTTTATTCTCTTATCTCTGCCAGAAATGCCCCTCTCCTAATTCTTCTTCTGGCAAATTTTTATTTTACTTTTAACCCTCAATAAAATATTGTCCTTAGACTCAAGATAGGATTAACCACTTTCTCTTCTATACTCCGTTACAGTATTTATCAAATATTATTATAATTATCTAGTTAAACATATCGATTCTCAAAATAAATTGTCTTCCTAAATCTGTTGAACCCAGAATCCAAGTTATATCCATTTCTGTGTTCTTTTTTCCTGTTCTTAATTCAGAACCTAAAGTTGGAATGCATATAAAAATAAATAAAAATAGTAAGTAGAAGAACAAAAGAAAACAAAGTAGACTCTTAACTGGCTAAGGGAAGTTCCTATAAATTAGTCATTGAACAAAAATAGAATGGCACAGTCCTCTAGCTCATGCTACTTAAAAATGTGGTCTACTCACAAGCAGTAGTCTACAAACTATCAATCTGTGATGAAATTAAATATAAAAATTAGGATTAAGCATTTAGAAACTTTTAAAGGAATTTAACAGTGGATTTTACTTCTGTTGAATTCATTTGTTATCATTTAAATTTCATTTTCTAGAAATCCTTTTTTAATATTCTTAATAAGTTTCTGTAACAGATTGGAAATTAAGAAAAGAAAAATAAGAGGGTCCTTTATAGACAGCTTGAGATAGACTATGGAAGACAGAAAGATGAGTATGATCTTGACTCTTTTTAAAATAGAGTTTGGTTTCAAAGGAAGAATATGATATTTACATAAATCTTTGTAACATGTATCAATATAATTATATGTATTTCTCAAAGTTCACACTATCTTTGACACTTTTTAAAACACATCTATTGATAGAATTATAAGTGTACATGGAAACACATGTGCATATACAGCATTTCTTTTTAACTTATTTATATGAAGGCTAGATTTCAAGTTAAAACTAGGGCCTGTTTCTGTCACTGCTTATCAGACACAATGGTATAGGGGGCCATCCATCTTTGACTGACTCCATACAGAACTAACTTACTGCCTGATAACATTATTCAACTCTCTACATCCCTCTGCCTGACTCACCTAATCACAAAACCCTGGAAACATATAAAAGCAAGATGAGTACACAGTCATTTTTCCCAAAAACTCTCTTTGCAGTATTTTTATTCCTATCAAGAGAGATTAAATTATGTTCTCAATCTTTTGCACTGTTGGCAAACTTTTTCTATAAAGGGCTAGACAGTAAGCATTTTAAGATTTGTGGGCTATGTGGTCTGCTACAGCTATTCAACCCTATTGTTGTAGCAAGAAAGTAGCCATAGACAGTATGTAAACAAATGAATATGGCTGTATTCCAAAAAAATTTTACTTACAAAAACAGGTAGCAGGCTTATGGATTTTGCCCAGGGACCATAACATGCACACCCCTGTTCTACATCACAGATATAACTCTAAAATGCAGTCATTAAGGATCTATTGGACCTATTGCACAGTAGATGATCAAAAGTTACATAATTCTTATTGGCATTTATCATCAGCTTTTAAAGTGTTAAAGACTGAGAGATTCACCAATATTCAAATTCATGGAAGATGAGGCACTATTTCTCAAAAAAATCAGAGTATACTGAAAAATCTTTTATGCCTTGTCTTTATTGGCATATGTCTAAGGAAACTATAAGCCTTTCATACTATTATTAGATGGCAACATTCCTACAGGCTATAGAAAAAAATACAGATCTATTTACACTAGTTGCCACAACCACTACAACAAATAATGTATATGCAAAATCCCCAAGGAGCAGCCCCCTTTAAATGAGCCACAACATGGCTCAAATAGTCATAATATAACAAACAAAACTAACGACAATTCCAAGTATGATGTTCTTGGTTCAACTCACATCTGCTGAGCATCTTCAAAATATAGGGCACTTATTTACATTTGTAACAAACCTGGTTGTAGATTTATTTCATCTTTGTTGTTTCAAGTTGGATGTGACCACCCCTTTCCCTCAAAGGATGAGATACAAAGCACATTAAAGGTCACTGTAAAACTGAAGTTAAATCCTAACCTTTCCCTTTTCACTTAATTTCCAGTCTCCCTAGTGGAATATGTTTCTATGAGAAATGCTCCCCATTCTAGAACTCTTTTCCTCAGAACACAAGAATTGCTGACCTTTTAAATTTCTAAGGGTTCTCTTAATGTTAGATTTGAAACATCTTCATATAACTCAAAAATTCTTTTTGCTTTATACTAATCTCTCAAAAGTGTCTCCTAAGATTCAACAATATTTTTGTGGAGATAGCTCAAAAATCACTATTTCACAATCCTCTCTAAACTATTAAGTGGTTAGTTTTGTATTGTATCGATTCTCACAGTATTATCATCAGACCTTGTATGGCCTTTGAGGAGTGAGAATAAAGAAAATAAAAAGAGCCTTAAAAGAATACCAGTGGGCAATCTCATGGGGAAACACACTGAAACAATAATGACAAAGCAGTATATAATATTATTCCAGTAAAACAATATCTATGAGAGAGATATGCCCCTAGAAAAGTGCTTAGGATATATTTGGATATTCACTGGCTCCTAAAATCTGAGATGTAAAAAATTAATGTCATCAGAATGTTTAAATATTATTTTCTTTCTCTTTTTTTCCTTTGCTGTCAATGATTCTTCATATTTCCCAGACTTAAAATCCTGAAGTTATTCCTGATTACTTTCCATGTTGCCTGAAATTTCAATCAATCGTGAATTCCTCATGATTCTTTTTTGGTTTCTTATATACCATTTCCAGTCACTACCCTTAACATATACAGAATGCTGAAGCTTTCTACCTATTTTTTTCTGCTCAGACTGTCCTATTCTTCTATACATTTAAATATTCTCCAAACACTGATCTTACTTCTCAAATGTATGTATATAAAATATAGTCTGCTCAAAGGACAGTTTAACTACTGTCCCAGCACTTTGGAAGGCCGAGACGGGCAGATCACGAGGTCAGGAGTTCAAGACCAGCCTGGCCAATATGGTGAAACCTCATCTCTACTAAAAACACAACAATTAGCCAGGCTTGGTGGCAGGTGTCTGTAATCCTAGCTACTCGGGAGGCTGAGGCAGGAGAGTCACTTGAAACTGGAAGGCAGAGGTTGCAGTGAGCTGAGATTGCATCACTGCATTTCAGAAAGAGTGAAACTCCATCTCAATAATAATAATAATGATAATAACGAAATATTTTAAAGTTTAAAAAGGAGGTATAAGTTTTATAGTAAAAATAGGATTTAAATAATTAATAAAGGATAAAAAGATTCACATACAGAAATATAACAGAAATGGAAAATAAATCCAAGAAAGAGGCACATTCTACAAGGGAAAACTTATATTATGCATCTACTAAAGAAAGGCAGAGAAGGAAAACCAAAAAGTAGAAGGATTTATGTTTGCTCCAATGAGTGACATAGTTGTTGTTATTATTGAGGCCCAGGATGAAATATAAAAGTAATCAGGAAAGTATACTCACATAAGTTAGAGGAAAAAGCAAGATTGGGCCTAAATGAGGAAGAAATATCAGTGGAGATAAAACCAAGTAATTTGAATGCTGTCTAAATAGTGTTCTATAGAGAGTGAATTTCTGACCCGGGCCTACCTAGGCAACAAAGTAAGTTGCCAGTGTTAACCTTACAACACATCAGTGATTCTACCACTGGAGGGAGTCTGGTCACATATCCTTTGATGTAACTTTCACTCTAGTAACTTTCTGGTCTTCCCTGGGAATGAATTAGAACCCTATCAAGAATATGAATTGGTTTAACACAATCTGGTGGGTTTCAAATTTTTTATTTCTTTTAGTTTTTATTTTTATTTTGTTTCATACTCACTAATATCTCTATAGTCATATTTGGGTCAAAGAAATTAATCTACACGCTACATGTCCTAGTATATATCTATCCTTGGAAAAAGTTAATAAAGAAAAACATTGTAAATTAAGAACAGAGAAGGGCTCTAAGGAAAATACCTAAACAAAGCAACCATCAAAGTTACAAGGCACATGAAAAATAGCGAACGGCAGATTTGAACTAGAAACTAAAAACAATTTTTAGGGCTAAGGTGATAAAGATATTATTGATAGGATGCTAAAGAGAAGTAAAAGATAAGAGTACTATAACTGTGATTTCAAAATGTACTAGTCTTTAAAATTCAGAATTTACAGATTCTAGTAATTACTCATGAAGTTGAAGTGATTTCCTAACTAAATAACATGTAACTGAAATTAAGAAAAACAACAAGGACCTAGACACTGGCAAAAAAAGAAATTTTAAAAAGCAGTGGTTCAATTCAAGAAATTATGTAGACAATATTCCATTCACAATAATAATTATTACTCTCTATTTTGTGTTAATATCAAGACTGGTAAATTCTATGAAAGTAATACTTTATTTACTTATTTAAACAATCTTACAGAATTGGTATTACTATACCCACTTTACATAAGAAAGCTTGAGGCTAAAACAAGTTAAGTAATTTAAGGTTACACGGCATTCAAGAGCCAATATTCTAACAAGGGTGGTCTGATCTAAAATGGTATTATCACTATGCTATACTGCATGTCACTGAGACTGAGTAATGACCACCTTACATTCTTGTAATAAAGACTATTAAAGGTAACAGTTACGGGTACTCCTCTTAGATGTCTGCTTCAGAAAATGTCATTAAGGATTATCTAATATCACTGTGCTACTAAGCATTTGTTACTTTTATTTCCAAAGTTAAAATTTGTTTAATTCACATGCCAATAACATAAATGAGGTCTTAACTGACTCACAATTTAAATAAATTTGATAAACTCAACATTCAAAGAAATTTATCTTTTTAAATATGTAAAAGAGATAAAATCTTTTTTTCCTCCATTTTTCCACATAAGTATTGTTAGAGACTAAGACAAGGAAATCTGTCAGCTTCTGTGTAATTTCTTTCCAATGTGTTTCCTTGTTGACTACATCATAAACCCTGTGGTTTATATCATATCTGGGTGGTCATAAAGTCCCTACTCATAGAAATAATATTTGTTACAGCTACAAGCCTTGAGGGTAGATTTAAATGTTTTAAAACAAATTAATTATGTATTTTCTTCCTTACTATAACAAAGCTGGAGGGAGCTTAGATACATGTAAGGCAATATGTAGATAAATCTTTCCTGTTTAACAAGGAAGAAAAAGCATATACATATATATATATAATATACATTATATGTGTGTGTATATATATGATTAAAAGATGAAAAGCGCAAGTAATATAAAATTCTGTGTGTGGGGTGGGAGCTGTTTTGTCTTGTCACAGGTCAGTGAAGGTCTGAAGTACCTATCAAACTGTAAATGGGCTCCCATATTATTAATGTTTCCAAACAAGAAATTTTCTCTTTCATTTTATTTGAAAAGTCATAATAAAAGTACATCATGTATGCAATTTGAGTATACTTCAGCACAGCAGAGATAGAGAAACAAAAATACTCTTCTACTTGCAATAGGAATAGAAACCTCTAGATTTACAGTATATTTTCAGAGTAACACTCGGGCAAGGACCAGGTGCTGGCAAACAAAGTACACATGCCTAGGAAAGACTATCCATGAGGTAGTGTGTGTGTGTGTATCTGTGTGTGTGTTTGTGTGTGTGTGTGTAACTGTCTCATTTAATTGAAAAGCCAATTATATGACCATGTGGACTCTAACCCATATTCTTCAGAAACTATTAAATATTTTTAGAAACTATGAAAAAAATTGAATTATTATTGATAATGTAATCATCAATTCATAGGAAAATAGGCAAGTAACAGACAAAAACAACAACAAAAAACCCCAATGAAACATGAGAGAGATACACAGTTATGTTCACCAGCAGGCATAATTCTTGGTTGATACAGTATGAAAATATTATAAAATTAAAAACATCTCTGATTGGAGAAGGTAAAAGAAAATTTACATTTAACAATCATCCTATGCTTTCCCCTATTTTATTCCACTTCCAGGGAATTAATGTTTCTCTCATTTTTTTCATCACCAAATTAACAGTAGATTAAAATAAAGTGAGAAAAGAGCAAACAAAACAAATGTATTCTATCATAAATTATGAAATATGGCTCTTGTTAGGTACTTAAACACATAAATAGCTCTTCTATCCCATATTCTGCCACATCCTTTTCTATGTTATATATTTATAGAAGTAAAACAATGAGACTTGAGAGGAAAGAAAGTGAAAGGAGGGAAGCAAAGGGAGTAGAAAGCATCAGCTGAAAATTTCTCAATGAAATATGATGCTAAATAATGTCTGACAAATTTAATGCAACATTTCATACGTTGTTCTATTAAAAACAAACAACATTATTCCCCCTAAATTATTCCTATGAAGCCAAGTTAGTATTTTTGGAACTGACATGTAAGATAGGATAACAAAATAAGTTAAGCATTTAACAACATCTCTAAACAAAGTATTTCCAAATTTTATACATCTTCTAGTAGAAGAGTTAGCTCTTTGTATTTGTTGGTACATGCTATTTTATAAAATAAAACCCTAGTTAATTAGTCTATGTTAAATTACTTGGAAGTCTGCAAATAGTAATTTTCATAGATGTTGCTTAGTGCCAGCACCCTCCCCCAAATTAAATGTTACATAATTTGTTTATTTTGCGGGATTCCTAATTTGAAAAGAAACAACTAAAAAATAATATCAGAATAAAATAGCTACTCCTCTAGGGGATCACAGTAAACACAGCATTAATTTTTGCACTCTGTTAACTCTGTGAACTTCATAAAAAAGTTTAAATTTTCCCTAATATCTTTGAAACACGTGGTAAATGCAGTTTTAAGTATTGAAATTACCGGGTTCTGAAAAGCAACAATGAATGCCTAGTTCAAATGAGTACAAGAATGAGCTTTGGCTATATCATTGCAATAAATAAAAATGAAGTCTACTTTTATTATTCTTGTGTTTCTCTCAAACCAATCTAAGAAAATAAAAATATTTACAACTTGCAATGGTTACATTACAAAAAGTCATTTCATAAAAGTATAAACTAAAATCCAAATTACTTCCTATGTGTTATTAAAAATAATCTTTATAGTCTATAATCATGTAAGCTTACATATGGAATACCAAAATGATAAATTTTTTTAAATACCATAAATACGTGCACTTACCACCATGGTGACCAAAACGGTCTAAGAATAAAGGAAATACAAGCTGCCTTTGCAAGTGTATTTATTTATTCACATCCTACACCTGTTTCAGAAATTAAAGTGGTTTTGGTTTCAAAAAGTTTGAATTCTGGTTTCAAAATTATTAAATATAAACTTATATTAATAAATATAAAATTTATTAATAAACAAATTCGGTGCTCAGTGCTCGCTTGATATAAACGTGCTGAATAACAATGCCCAACCAAGTGATTACCATTTAAATGACTTTGGAAACAAGACCTCTGCTCCCTATTTGGATTACGCTGATAAATTTTATGACCTTACTGTGAGCGTATTAGCATTTGTACATAACTTTGGTTAAAGAAATGCTTTACAATCATTACCTTCATATACAGTTAAACATTAATTTCATTTATAGTCGAAAGTATTCTGGGCCCTCTTGACAACATGTGCACTGTGTTTCCTTTGTCAGATGTAGAATTTTACAATTATTCGGCCAATCAATTACTAATCAGACGATTTCTTTACAAATGAAGTTTTGTTCCACATTACTGAAATAGCAGACTCTAACTAGTCCAACTAACCGAGAAGCACTGTAACTAACCCCACTGCACACAGCACTAGCTTATGTCTTCAACGCTCAGACCTGTATTCAATCAATTTCCTTCTACAGGAGCCTGTCAACTTCAACAACAGAATAAACGATATAATATCAACACGCAATGGTACCAACTCGCCACATAGTCTGAATCACAGCACATATATTAGGCCAATATTTTCGACAGTCTGACTCAGAGCCCAGGAACCACGAAGATTGTGTCTGTCCTTGGTGCTGAAATGCACCGTTTTTCTGCGCCCTCACTGAAAAACTGTCATCCTAATCCCAATCCAAGAGGCTAAAAAGACTTGTTAATGTGGGGAGTCTGACGATGGGAGGTTTAAAAAAGAAAATGATAAGTTTCTGGAAGAGAATGCTAACTAGTGTGTGTGTGCTGGGGGAAGGGGGTTGCTAGAAACATCCCGAGGGCATTTCCCCTTCAGTGCCCGGCGACCCAGGAAATTCGGACTGCGGCAAAGATCGGAAACGCCTCGTCGGGGCAGGAGCCGCGAGCGGCAACGTCGCCCTCGTCCGGACCAGGCGGGAGAAGGCGGCGAAGGGCGCCACGGTTGTGGACAGCGACTTTCGGTGCTAAGGCGCGAGCCCCGGGGTCCTTTTGTTTCTGGGGTGAGGGGAGGGCGGTGGGCGGAGGGTAGCCCACATCTGCATTTATTTGCACAGAGGGGACAACAAAAGACCCTGCCGCCCTGGAGAGCGGCGTCGGCGGAGCCACAGTGGCCCCGGCGCCTCGGCGCGGACTCGGTCCCTTTGCTCGCGGTCCCGGCCGCTCTTACCGTCCCGGTCGCACAGCTGAATGGCCTCCAGGCTGAGGTTTTTGATCACCTCCTCACAGGGGCTGGTGGGACTGTTGAGGGCATGATCCAGGCGCGGAACCTCCATTTTTCCAACTCCCTTCTGAAGCCCGCCTGCTTCGTATCCAGGCTCTCTCTGCCGGCCGGGTGGGCAAGAAGGGCGGGAAAGGGAGGGGGAGTGGCAGAGGGAGGGAAGGAGGTCTGGGACGTGGTGATGCGGCGCCGAGGCTGAGGCGCCGGGCTGGAGAGCCGCCGCGAAGGCGACGGCTGTGGCAGGAGATTCGGGGAGCGTGCAGCTCTGAGAGACCCAACAGGACCTGGCGCGAGGACGGGAGGCGCGCGCTCCCGGCGGGGAGGGGACGCAGCGCGCGGGGAACGTGAGAGAGAGGGCACGACGCGCGCACGCGCGAGGGAGAACGCGCCCACCTGCTGGCGCGCGGCGGCCCCTCCCCCGCCCTTCTGCGCGCACGCGCCCCCACCTGCCCTCGAGCCACGAGCAAGGCAACCTCGCTTGTGAGGCGTCGGGCGGCCAAGCGCGCGGGAACGGTGGGCGCTATACGCCGCCCAGCTGCCTCTCCCTCTCTCCTAGTTATAGCCATTTGGCGTCTTCGGTCTGCTCTTGGTGCGTGGCGAAGCCCGAGTTGGCCCTGAGGCATCTGCACGGGGAGGCGAGGGCGAGCATATTGGTTGTTTATCAAGAATTGGAAAAATAAGGGCCCAGACTCTTCGGACTCTCTGTACGGTATTGGGGTGTGGGAGCCACCTCCTACCCTGAAGGTCCCAGGATACTCGCTGGCCGCACTCTGCGGGCTCGGCCGGACATCCCTCGAAAACAGCTGCGTCTGTGTGAGAAATGAGCGGATTACCTGAGGCGTGGGGGCTTTAGAGACAGCATTTTGCCAGTCCCCGACCCTGAGGCGGGGCAAACGTGGGAACTTCTTATTTCCAGAAAGGTGAGGCAATGAGGAGATGCGGCAAGCCTGCTGAAAAGGCGGCGGGGCCAACAGCCACGGGACCAACAGCCACGCAGCCTGCCTTCGCCGTGTAGCTTCATTCATTCGTGCATGTAGCAAATAAGTATTCAGTGCTCACCCTATGCCATTGTTCTGGGCGTCAATGAAGGGAGGATAAACAGCACCTGCTCCCATGGATTTGGAAGGAATATTTGCTACAATAGCTAATGAAGATTGATTTGTGCTTCCTCAAGCTACCCTAAATTTGTATGCCCGTTGCTTTTAATTGCATTTAAGATTCTGCAGTGCACTTAGTGGATGTGCAAACGTTTTAAAAATAAAATAGAGGTCACAGCCTATTGACCTCTGTTCCCATTTGCTTCTTTGGAATAGTTTTTAGTTTTGTTGCTATCTCAGGATCAAAAATAGTGTCCCCTCTTTTCTTAATGTGCTTGTAAAGTAATGTAAGTTCCCTTTTATTGATTTTCCATTTCAAACATAAATGTTAACCAACAAGTAACAGTTTACACATAGATGTCTGTATGCTACTCTTTTTAGTCACATCCTTTTAGCCATAACATGATGAAGTCTAGTTAATTGAAGCTTCAATAAATGGAAGGACCAGCTTAAAGTAAAATAAACCTGTGAAAAATCTTGGCACAATTGAAATTTCATAAATACCTGTGAAAGATAATTAGGCATCTTACAGTGAAAAGTCTTCATTATGAACTTATTAATGAAGATGGATGTTTTCAAAGTTTGAAAGAATTCTTGTTTTAAGGTAGGGGTGTCCCCAAGGAGAGGGTAAATTATTACCTGTCAAAGGATATGACAAGAGAGTACTTACTGGTGAATTTTCTGTGTTCGAAAGCCTGGCTCTGTAGGACTAGAAATAGGTATTGTAAGCCCAAGAGTGGGTTCATTTTTTAGAGTAGTCTTAAATTTATAAATCTCAAAAAAGGAACTGTGTAAATTAGAGTAACAATTCACTGATTTACAAGTAGGAAATATGACATGCATTTAATAAAAACTCATGTAAATATTTATTAAGTACCTCTGTCCAGGACACTGTGCTATGTGTTGGAAATTTGGGGTTCAAATTTATAAAGAAAGATATATATTGAAAAAGTAAAAGTAGGATGGGTGTTAAGAAAGAGGAAGTATGGGAGCTTGTAGAAGCACACACAAAGTTTATAACATAGACTAGATGGTCAGGAAGATCTCCAAAATGATTATATCTTAAGGGAATGAGAAATTATTAAAAGGCTTTAAATAGAAAATTAGCATGATCAGATTTGTTGGCTAGAATATTTGTGTAATAAGAAAGGGTAATGTTTCAAGAAGTGTATTAATGTCACTTTCTGGGTATACAACCTAGTCAATCCAAAGCACCTGTCTGTTGAGGATTTGGATTCTTGTATAAAAAATACAAAAGAAATATTTACTATTTAACTTTTGATATTCAGTATAGGATTTTTTAAATCGAGTTTTTAAGCTTCAAATCAAGTCATTGTCAAGACATAAAATGTAAATTTGTTCATGGTTCAACATGTCAAGGCTAGGCCTGGTGGACCAAATGATAGGGTTTCTCCCATAGTGAAGACAAGGTATCTTAGTCCAGTATGAAGGATTTAGCCAGAGATTGATATAAGGAAGGTGGTGGCTATGAAGTAGGTAAAGTAGAAGAAAATCCTATTCTCTTTGGCTTGGAGAATTATGGGAAAGGGATAGAAGATATCAAGAAAGGCAACCAGAAACATTTTTACTGTTCCCACCCTGAAGATATAGGGTGAGGGGTTGTGACTTTAGAAATATCCAGATTGGTGTGGGAAAACTCAAGGACAGAGGAATTACTTTCCCAATTCTTAGATATCTGGGAAGATATCAGGCTGAACAGGGACCACATTCCAGTAACCTTGTACAGGGCAGAGACAGGGTAGGCATTGACTTTCCAGAGTGCTATAAGTTTCTATATACTGTTGAGACTCAGAAAACAATACCCTCCTCCTCCACACACACACACAAAAGGCCTCTGTAGTAAAAGTTTTTCCTCTCATCTTCTGACCTCCAGCCTCTGAGTCTCATTTTCCCCTGAGGCTAGCTATAAGAAACTAGAATCCCTGTTCCCCAAGGTTGGTTAAGAAACCACAACTCCTTTTCCCCAAAGCCAGCAATAAAATCTAAAAATATTACTCTAACTTTTCTTCTGCTTTTCTGTGTAAAAACCGGCCATAAAGAAATTATCTTACCTACCTTGTTTAACTGAAGGTCATAAGATCCTCGTTCCAGAGAGGGCCCTGCCACATAGCCAAAAGGAAGAAGTACATGCTCAGAGAGGTCAAGAAGAATCTAGACAGACAGGCCTTTCTGGGTTTCCCTATTCAATCTATTAGTATTTGGTCATATTCCTTTTGTCCAGTCATATTTCTTCATGACTGTTCATACCTTGTTGAACCTAAGAATTAAAATGGTCAATTTTTCCTGTGTCTTTGGGTCTTCATTCTGAAGGCTCCCCTGTGTTGGAAATGTGGTGTTCAAATTTCATGTAAAACTATAATCAGGTAATTTTGTATGCCTTTTCTCCTATTAATCTGCCTCTTGTCAGTAATTTTCAGCTAATCTTCAGAGGGCTAAGGGGGAAGTGTCCCTTGGCTCCAGTAGTACTCAGAAGGTGGTTGAGTTGAGAACTATCCAATCTTCCCTGAAGTTTTGTGTTAAAAGAGCAAGGTGACCCTTTAGCAAAAATAAAGGTTTAGCGTGGACCTTCTAAACCAGGGATGTCTAAAGTACCAAAGAGATGAGACCCATTCGTCAGAGATGGCTGCCAGACCCTGAAGCACAGACCATGAGTTTCTCTAGCTACCAACTTCAAGTGAAAGACCTGAAGCAACTAGACATATGAGTAATGTCACCTCAGAGACCAGAGGAGGCAGAAGGAATTGTTCAAACCCAATGACCTTTTGTCCCAATGCCTCAAGTAATGGTATCTAGGGCTATCTGATATTTCCATATACTATCTAAAACAGGATATAAGGGAAGGGTGGAAATCTTAAGAGACCAAGGGTCTTAACCTAATGAACCTGAACTTTAAGGAACTGCTTAAAATACCAAATGAACCCAAGTTTCTGGGTTAGAATAAAAACACATTATTTCCCCTCCCCTGTTTGTCAGTAACTGAGATTTCATGAAGATAATCAAATCAGTTTAGACAAAACGAAAATTCTACCTTTTTATATCTAAATTGCAGTGTAGTTGCAATCCCCATACACTCAACATCACTTAATCATTATCTTGAGATGTCCGCTATTGCAATCAAAATCCTACCAATCATTCAAGCCCCAACTCATATGCTACATTCTTTTGAAATGATTCCCTCTGCCAAAAACCTTTATGTTGTATTTCTGTGGGGCTTTATAGTTCTCTTATAGACATCATGTTATGATTTATAAGTTATTAATGTACATGAAGAATCAGAATCAAATTTTAGGGCCTTAAATATATCTAATTCAATACTTTATCCAGTGTCAAAGCCCTTGACAAGAAGTTATTTATTTCCTAATAAATATTAAATTAAAATCCTCACGAAGTTATCCAAACTCTTTCTCATTCTGAGCCCAAACACATCTCCTATAAGAGCACTATAAAGGCCTTAATTTTCCCATTTGTTCATGATACAGAATAATAGTCCTTCCTATTACACATATATATTCAAATACCTGCCTAAATACAGTTTTTGCCAACGTTTGTGATATTTCATTGTTTTGAGTCCCTCTCCTGTCACTCTACACGCTCTCTTCTAGATAGCTCCAATTTTTCTGAGTCCATAGGTAAACACACCAGGTGTGGAAATATAATAAGAATATAAAAGAAAACACAATAGAGTAACACCATCTTTGTTGTGTGTGCTAGACATTTTGTAATGCAGCCCAGGAGCACATTAGTTTTTTTGACAGTAATATCACTCTGCTCACATATCCTGAGCTTGCAAACACATAAAAATCCTATACTTCTTCAGTGAACATTTCTTATTTCTCCTGTGATATTGTAAATTTTAAGCACATATTACAGTATTTGCAAACAGAAGATACTTAGGACAATTTGCTGAATTATTTTAGTGAACTCTGATACTTCGAATGTATTTAGTTATACTGCTCCAGCTAGCCTAGGATTTTATCAAAGTAGGCTACACAGTCCTTTTGGTAGGCTAGTCCATAGGTCTATCTTATTCATAATAAAATGACGCACAACCCCAGGCACAACCAAGGATTTTATGACTATGCAGAGGGTGCCAAGAACCAAAACCAGATAGAAACAAACTCCACAAAATGCATAATAAATGAGTGCTTCTTATTTCCTCTCATAACACTATGGAAATTTTCCTAAGCCCTATTGTAAATGGAAGGGCAAAGGAAAACTTATAATCCACAGAAACACAGTTGAAAGCAATCCAAATATTCTAAATTATTTGTCCTGACTCAAGAAGTGTTGGGACTTGTGAAGATCAAGTGACATTATGCATATAAAAGTATTATCATGAACTGTAAAGCACCCCCAAAAGCTAGGATATTGTTACTGTAAAACACTAAAACGACATTAAGAAAGCATATTTGCTTAATTTTACAGTACAAATTTATGGAAATAGTTTTATAACTTAAAACTGAGATCTTTCATATTTAGAGTATCTTTATGGTTTAGTTGTTGAGGATTTTAAAACACAAGGATGGTTTAACATACACGAAACAATAAATACGATATACCATATTAACAGACTATAGGACAAAAACCATATGATCATATCAGTAAATGCAGAAAAAGAATTCAACAATGTTTAACATGTTTTCAAGATTAAAAACTGTTAACAAATTAGGCATTGAAAGAATGCACCTCAACACAATAAAGACCATGTATGGCAAGCCCACAGCTAATATCATGCTTAATGGTGAAAAATTGAAAGCTTTTGGCCAGGCGTGGTGGTTCACGCCTGTAATCCCAGCACTTTGGCAGGCCGAGGTGGGTGGATCACAAGGCCAGGAGATCGAGACCATCCTGGGTAACACAGTGAAACCCCATTTCTACTAAAAATACAAAAAATTAGCCAGGCATGGTGGTGGATGCCTGTAGTCCCAGCTACTCAGGAGGCTGAGGCAGGAGAATGACTCCTGAATCTGGAAGGCGGAGCTTGCAGTGAGCGGAGATCACTCCACTCCACTCCAGATGGAGTGACAGAGCAAGACTCCGTCTCAAAAAAAAAAAAAAAGAGTAGATAGATAGATAGATAGATAGCTTTTCCTCTAAGATCAAGAATAAAATAAGAATGCCCATTCTCACCACTTCTATTCAACATATTACTGGAAATCCTCACCAGAACAATTAGGCAAGAAAATGAAAAAAGGCATGCAAATAGGAAAGGAAGAAAAATTATCTCTGTTTACAGATAACGTGATCTTATATATAGGAAATCATAAAGACTCCACCATAAAAACTCTTAGAACAAGTTGAGCAAAGTTGCAGGATACAAAGTTAGCATACAAAAATCAGTTGTGTTTTTATACAACAGCAACAAAACAAAAAACTATTTGAAAATTAAGAAAACATTTCTATTTACAATAGCATCAAAAAGAATAAAATACCTAAAATAAATTAAACCAATGATATGAAAGATCTGTACAGTGAAAACTGTAAAAAACTGATGAAACAAATTGTAGAATACACAAGTAAATGGAAAGATATCCCACCTTGATAGATTGGAAAGATTAATAGTGTTAAAACATCCACACTGTCCAAAGCAATCTACAGACTCAATGCAATCCCTTTCAAAATTCCAAAGGCATTTCACAGAAATAGAAAAAACAATCCTAAAATTTACATGAAACGACACACACACACACACACACACAAACTGAAGAGCTAAAGTAATGTTGAGCAACAACGAAGCCAGAGGCATCACAGTTCCTGATTTCAAGCTATATTGCAAAGTTAGAGTAATTAAAGCAGCATGTTACTGGCATTAAATGGACACACAGACCATTGGAACAGAATAGAGAACTGCAAAATAAATCCATGTATTTGGTCAACTGATTTTTGACAAAGGTGCCAAGAACACACAAAGAGGAAAGGACAGTCTCTTCAATAAATGGTTTTGGGGTAACTGGATATTCACATGTAGAAAAGTGAAATTAGACCTTTATTTCACACCATATGAAAATCAGTCAAAAATGGATTAAATACTTAAATACCTGAAACTATAAAACTAATAGGAGGAAACAGGGGAAAAGCTTCATGACATTGGTAATTTGGAGGGGGACATAAACCCAAAGACACAAACAGCAAAAGCAAAAATATACAAATGGAATTACATCAAACTAAAAGGCCTCTGCAGAGCCAAGAAAACAATCAACAGAATGAAGGGACAACCTATGGAATGGGGAAAAATTGTTTGCAGACCATACATTCTATAAGGGGCTAATATCCAAAATATATAACAAACACAACTCAGTTGGAAACAGTCCCGATTTAGGAAAACAGCCTGATTTAAATAGACATTTGTCAAAAGAAGACGTACCAATGTTCAGCAGGTGTATGAAAAATGCTCAAAATCACTAAATGTCAGAAAAATCTTAATTAAAACCATAATATATTACCTTACCCCTGTTAAAAGAGCTATTAATTGTCAAGACAAAAGATAACAAGTGCTGGAGAGGATGTGGAGCAAAGAAAACCCTTGCACATTGTTGGTGAGAATGTGAATTAGTACAGCCATTGTAGAAAACAGTGTGAGGATTCCTCCAAAAATTAAAAATACAACCTATGATCCAGCAATCCCTCTGTTGAGTATATACCTAAATATATGTCATTTTTATCAGTCATAAAATATTTTTTAAAATTTAAAATGATCCCACCCTCTCTTTCCTGGAGGGAAAAAACGAAGGCAGCATGAAGGTTCTCATTTGCTCTTATCTTTAGCTCAGTAGGTTCTGGTAACTTGCTACTTCTCCTTCCCTCATCTGTGCTCTTCATTCAGTGCCTGTGAACTGCAGGATAGACATAGCTTCCTATTTTTCTCCCCTCTAGCTTCTTCAGTCTTTCTCTTTCTCCAGACTCTCTTTTCTTTCTCTTTTTACGTTGCCAAATCTCCTTGATTTTAAAAACGTACTTGAACTAGTTATTGTCCAATTTCTTAATATTCTAATGTATGGAAGGGGCCCATTATAAAATGTGAAGCGCTATAAACATGTTATTCGTTGCTTCCATTTACTTTTTATCCTCATACAACTTATCATCAATCTTCAGCACACTGATTACTCTTCAAATGTCATTTGGATTTGGTAAGATTTTCATAATTTTCATATCACCAAATGTAAAGGCCTTTTATCATCTGCATCCTCTTTGATATTTCAGCAGTTTATTTCTGCTGAACTTCTATAGTGCTAAACTCTACTGGATCTCTTCTGATATGTGTGCTTACTGTTTACCAACTCTAGCTTCTATGCTACCCCCTTGAGTGTAGGTGTATTTTAAAGTTCAACCTTTGACATTATGTTCTTTTCTGTTTAAAACTACTTCCTCTGAGAATTCTGGAATTCTCATGAATTTTAATCTCCTCTTAATGTTTAAATTCTCACCTTTATTGTCAGATTCCTATCTCAACTCCCTATCTCTAAACAAAAGCCATTGCCCTATTTCTGTCTAATGAAAAATTTTATTTGCATTCCCATAATCATTTCTAATTAATCAATTACTTCCCCAAACTAATTTCTTTTTCTAATTTCACTCATTATAGCTACTGGGAGAAGTATCTTCTTAGTTTATATTACCCAACTTTCTGATTTTCTCTTTAAATCAAACTATCATCAAAATGATTACATTTTTTCAATGTGTCTTGGATATGCACCTTTTTCTGAATTATTAGTAACACTACTGCCATATTCTCATCATTTTAACATTGTTGAAATTACCATGTATATAGTCTTCCTACCTCTCTTTATGCTGCTCCTAAGACCAACCCACTAAAACACTTTGTTAATCAGAACTTGCTCAATAAGTTACAACGGCTATTTGTGTCCTATAGTTAATAGTGAGCTACTGAAACTTTAAAGGCAGGTATGCAACAATTACAAAGCAGTTATATGAAGATTAATCTGCCTATGTCTCATAGAGTGAGTAGAATTGAAAAAAGACTGGAATTTAGGAGAGATTATTATCATTCCAGCAAGAAACTATCAGATTATAAGGATAGTATAATTGGGTATGGAAAGAAAACAATGGACTTGAGAGAATGATGTCCTACTGTGTTTCCAAGATTATTTAAAAAAATCACAAACATTAGAGGTCCTTTCATTTTTTGATATTTTAAAAGATTAAATTGTCATAATACTAACATTTATATACTATAAATATTAATAGCATAGTACAGTATCATATGGCACATGAAGTAAAATATATTGTGTAGATTTTCCCAGTGTTTAAAACACAATTGTTAGTTTCCAGTTTTACACAGGTTATCCTTAAGAAAGAAAGCAACAACTTTAGATGTCGCTGTTTTGTGTTTGTGAGTAAACAAAGCTAAATTAAAAATGGCTCTCAGAGTTACCTGTCTTGGAATATCTTCTGCTGACAGTAGTCACAATTTGAAAGGAGTTAATGTCGAGGGGGCTGGGGGTAAGAAATCTTGGGAAGGATGGAGAAGAAAGAACCTCTCTACAGACAACCACTCTGGGAGTTTTTCTCTTCTTCTCCTCTCTGATCCTGCCCCTCCTATTCACTAGCTATTAGAGTGTAGCATTCTCAAACTGTGTTCAAGTACACAACCCTCCCTGACTACCTTGTCAGGTAATCTTGGAAATAAACTGTATACAGTGAGCAGAGTTATAAGGATATAGACACACTTAGTTTGCCCCATGTTCCAGGTTGTTCTTGCCTTCACAGATACGTCTTTCTAGTTTTGAGTTTTTTACCAGGCTAAAATTAATCCTCTTAGCTCTCTACATTACTTACAAACAGGACCTCTAGTCTATTCCTCTGGCATGCAGTTCGAAACCGCTCTTTTGAAACCCTAATTTAGTTAGTATCTCCTTAAATATAACCACAGAAATTTCCTGATGGGTTTTTCTCAAGGATTTTTATCTCAGCAGAATTAAAGCTGTGACTTTTATAATGATGAACACATTTTAGTTTCCCAGAGTTCTTTCTAAGCTAAAACAAATGTCTGTAGAATTTTGAAAAGCCTTTTTATTTTTCTGAACATTCCCCAACCCACTCTTAATTTGTACTGTAACAGTGGTGATGTTATATAGCTCACATCTGCCATACACTCATTAGTTTGATAAGAAAGGCTAATTTAACAGCCACATCTTGCCTGGAGACTTTCTCTGTATTATTTGTGTATACAAAACTACCACACTGCATTCAATTGGAGTTTAACTTTCCAAATTCCATCCGAAGTAGGCCTGCTCCAAGATTCATGATGAGAGAAACTTCAGAGTAAGTAGAAGCTTATTAAAGAGATTAGTCAGCCAATAACATGTACTGAATGATGATTCAATACAATGTATGCATGGACGTATATGTGTATGTATGTATGAAGTTGATGTACCTTATTGAGTAGCCATTAGGTTTCTTGTTATGATACAAATGAGAAACACTGTCCTTGCCATCATCTTACTCTTCTCCAAATGACTGCTGTTTTCTTAGACTGCATATAAATGGAGTTGTTTCTGGTTAACTATTCTTAGCAAGGGTGACAGCATCATAAACATTAGTTCACTAGCTATTCTTGGGAGGGATTTCAACTAAAATGTAGCAATAGTGAGGGCCATGGAGATGGAAGACTACAGTTGGCCCTCTGTTAACTGTGTGTTCTACATTGGTGGATTCAAGCAACCATAGATGAAAAATATTTTTTAAGAATAGATGGTTTCACCTGTACTGAATATATACAGGCAGACTTTTTTCTATCATGGTAGGTATTATAAGTAATCTAGAGATGATTTAAAATACATGGGAGTCTGTGCAATAGGTTATACACAAGTACTACCCCATGTTATATCAGGGACTTGATCATTTGTGGATTTTGATATCCTCAGGAGGTCCTGAAACCAATTTCCTATGGATACCAAGAGACAATGGCATCACCTTCTGCTATTCTTAGTAAAGGTTCCCATTATTAGGACACACAAATGAGACTTTATGGTTCCCATCTGTGTTTAGAGTCACATATAATTTTCATAAAACTGTCAAATGCTCTCAAGAGTGGAAGATTTCTTTTACCACTGCCATTCATATATATGAAACTTCTTCACAATAGCTAAGCCAAGTTGTATGTCAATATGTCTAGCAACTAGAAAAGCATTTCCTCTTGAGGTAGCCTGTTCTATCTACAGTGAACTCTGGTAGTTTCATTATATGGAACCAAAAACATCTTCCCACTGTCAGTGTTTCCTTATCTCAAAAACACAGAGAACAGTTAATTCTTTGTCACATGACAACCAGGTACATATATATATATATATAGACACACACACACACACACACACACTTAGGTATGTGGTTCAGAACATATCTCTCTGATTCTTCTTTTCTCCAGATTAAATCTTTCTAAATACTGTAGCTCTGTCTCAAGGATATTGTATCCTTGTTGTCTTCTGAATTTTCAGTAAAAGTATGTATTTGCCTCTTAAAGTATAATGTCCAGAACTAAAAACATTATAACTGGGGTGGGCTGATCACAATAGAGCAGTTCTATAGTCGTCTGAACTGTTCGATTGCAAATAAGTACTTATAAATAAATTATCAGTTTATTCACATTAAAAAATGATCTTTGATTATATTTGAGTGTATGGCTATTCATATTCATAAATTTCTTCATAATAACTTATATTTATTATTCTTCACAACAGCCTTCTTGAAGTTTTGTACTTCTAAGCTGAAAAAAATGCCTACAGGTCTCATTTTCTACCGAGCATGAATGATATTAAAGCTAATTATGCGTAACACTACAAATGAAATAACTGCTGCATTGTAGTTACATTTTATATAGTCTCTTGGCTACCCTATGATTACTTAGACATTTAAATCAGGAATTGTCATGAAGCTTGATAATAAGATTTTCTATTTATGATAAGTGTCATATATCCACACAGTATCTATGGATTCACACATTTTGTGAGACAGATCATGGGGTAATCTTTTATGGTGTGGAAGATGTTGACAGTCCATGAAATGCAACAAATAAACCTTATTTCAGATGTTCACAGAGCAAAACTGAGAACTTTGCATGGATTTAGTTGATGCTTCAGTAGTGATAAAGGAGATTATTTCTTTGGTCCCACAGTTGATAGTTCTCTTATTACAGAACATTTCCATATTGCATTTAATTTTTCCTTCACAAAAATGTTGTGCAGCTAAAAATAATGATTTGATTAATATATAAAACTGAGGAATAAAGGGGTCTTAATTATACATAGACAAAGAAACTAAGTCTACAGAGATACTACATAACACTAAGCCTACAGAAAAGGTCCTAATACTCCAAGGAACCAGACTGACTCAAAATTAAATTCTAAGCCTTTGCCTGGCAAAACTGAGCTTTAGAGATAGACCATGCACATTTAGTTCATTCTTGTTACATATTACATTCTATTGCCCTGGTTTTTGTTTCATATTATTTTACTGTCTTACATTCATGGATAAATCACTCTAGTTCTTTTTCTTTTTTATTTCTTGTCCCATAATAGCCAAATTCCCTTGTGGGTGGATGGAGGCAGGAAAAGAGAACAAAACAAAATTAATATGATACTCAATAGAACCATTATAGGCCCTCATTAGTCACCTTATATATTTCTGTCTCTTAAAGGTGTCTTTATATATAGAACCCCAAACACATGTTTTATAAATTATTATTATTATTGTAATACTTTATGTTCTAGGGTACATGTGCACAATGTGCAGGTTTGTTACATATGTATACATGTGCCATGTTGGTGTGCTGCACCCATTAACATTATATTAGGTATATCTCCTAATGCTATCCCTCCCCCCTACCCCTACCCCAAAACAGGCCCCAGTGTGTGATGTTTCCCTTCCTGGGTCCAAGTGTTCTCATTGTTCAATTCCCATCTATGACTGAGAACATGCGGTGTTTGGTTTTCTATTCTTGCGATAGTTTGTTGAGAATGATGGCTTCCAGCTGCATCCATGTCCCTACAAAGGACATCAACTCATCCTTTCTTAAGGCTGCATAGTATTCCATGGTGTATATGTGCCACATTTTCTTAATCCAGTCTGTCATTGATGGACATTTCGGTTGGTTCCAAGTCTTTGCTATTGTGAATAGTGCTGTAATAAACATATGTGTGCATGTGTCTTTATAGCAGCATGATTTACAATCCTTTGGGTATATATCCAGTAACAGGATGGCTGGATCAAATGGTATTTCTAGTTCTAGATCCTTGAGGAATCACCACATTGTCTTCCACAATGGTTGAACTAGTTTACAGTCCCACCAACATTGTAAAAGTCTTCCTATTTCTCCACATCCTCTCCAGCACCTGTTGTTTCCTGACTTTTTAATGATCGCCATTCTAACTGGTGTAAGATGGTATCTCATTGTGGTTTTGATTTGCATTTCTCTGATGAACAGTGATGATGAGCATTTTTTTCATTTGTCTGTTGGCCACATAAATGTCTTCTTTTGAGAAGTGTCTGTTCATATCCTTTGCTCACTTTTGATGGGGCTGTTTGTTTTTTTTCTTGTAAATTTGTTTGAGTTTTTGGTAGCTTCTGGATATTAGCCCTTTGTCAGATGAGTAGATTGCAAAAATTTTCTCCCATTCTGTAGGTTGCCTGTTCACTCTGATGGTATTTTCTTTGGCAGTGCAAAAGTTCTTTAGTTTAATTAGATCCCATTTGTCTATTTTGGCTTTTGTTGCCATTGTTTTTGGTGTTTTAGACATGAAGTCCTTGCCCATGCTTATGTCCTGAATGGTATTGCCTAGGTTTTCTTCTAGGGTTTTTATGGTTTTAGGTCTAACATTTAAGTCTCTAATCCATCTTGAATTAATTTTTGTGTAAGATGTAAGGAAGGGATCCAGTTTCAGCTTTCTGCTTATGGTTAGCCAGTTTTCCCAGCACCATTTATTAAACAGGGAATCCTTTCCCCATTTCTTGTTTTTATCAGGTTTGTCAAAGATCAGATGGTTGTAGATGTGTGTATTATTTCTGATGGCTCTGTTCTGTTCCATTGATCTATATCTCTGTTATGGTACCAGTACCGTGCTGTTTTGGTTACTGTAGCCTTGTAGTATAGTTTGAAGTCAGGTAGCATGATGCCTCCAGCTCTGTTCTTTTGGCTTAGGATTGTCTTGGCAATGTGGGCTGTTTTTAAGTAGTTTTTTTCGAATTCTGTGAAGAAAGTCATTGGTAGCTTAATGAGGATGGCATTCAATCTGGAAATTACCTTGGGCAGTATGGCCATTTTCATGATATTTATTCTTCCCATCCATGAGCAGCATGGAATGTTAAGCAGTGTGTAGAGGGAAATTTATAGCACTAAATGCCCACAAGAGAAAGCAGGAAAGATCTAAAATTGACACCCTAACATCACAATTAAAAGAACTAGAGAAGCAAGAGCAAACACATTCAAAAGCTAGCAGAAGGCAAGAAATAACTAAGATCAGAGCAGAACCAAAGGAGATAGAGACACAAAAAACGCTTCAAAAAATCAATGAATCCAGGAGCTGATTTTTTGAAAAGGTCAACAAAATTGATAGATTGCTAGCCAGACTAATAAAGAAGAAAAGAGAGAAGAATCAAATAGACGCAATAAAAGATGACAAAGGGGATATCACCACTGACCCCACAAAAATACAAACTATCATCAGAGAATACTATAAACACCTCTACGCAAATAAACGAGAAAACCTAGAATAAATGGATAAATTCCTGGACATATACACTTTCCCAAGACTAAACCAGGAAGAAGTTGAATCCCTGAATAGACCAATAACAGGATCTGAAATTGAGGCAATAATTAATAGCCTACCAACCAAAAAAAGTCCAGAACCAGATGGATTCACAGCCGAATTCTACCAGAGTTACAAGGAGGAGCTGGTACCATTCCTTCTGAAACTATTCCAATCAATAGAAAAAGAGAGAATCCTCCCTTACTCATTTCATAAGGCCAACATCATTTTGATACCAAAGCCTAGCAGAGACACAACAAAAAAAGAGAATTTTAGACCAATATCCCTGATGAACATCGATGCAAAAATCCTCAATAAAATACTGGCAAAACGAATCCAGCAGCACATCAAAAAGCTTATCCACCATGATCAAGTGGGCTTCATCCCTAGGATGCAAGGCTGGTTCAATATACACAAATCAATAAACGTAATGCAGCATATAAACAGAACCAAAGACAAAAACCACATGATTATCTCAATAGATGCAGAAAAGGCTTTTGACAAAATTCAACAGCCCTTCATGCTAAAAACTCTCAATAAACTAGGTATTGATGGAACATATCTCAATATAAGAGCTATTTATGACAAATCCACAGCCAATATCATACTGAATGGGCAAAAACTGGAAGCATTCCCCTTGAAAACTGGGATAAGACAGGGATGCCCTCTCTCACCACTCCTATTCAACATAGTGTTGGAAGTTCTGGCCAGGGCAATCAGGCAAGGAAAGAAATAAAGGGTATTCAATTAGGAAAAGAGGAAGTCAAATTGTCCCTGTTTGCAGATGACATGATTGTATATTTAGAAAACCCCATCATCTCAGCCCAAAATCTCCTTAAGATGATAAGCAACTTCAGCAAAGTCTCAGGATACAAAATCAATGTGCAAAATCACTAGCATTCTCAAACACTAATAACAGACAAACAGAGAGCCACATCATGAGTGAACTCCCATTCACAATTGTTTCAAAGAGAATAAAATACATAGGAATCCAACTTACAAGGGATGTGAAGGACTTCTTCAAGGAGAACTACGAACTACTGCTCAATGAAATAAAAGAGGACACAAACACATGTTTATTTTAGAAAATATATCAGTATGTATTCAGTCAAACCAGTTTGTCTGATGTAGCATAAATCAAGCATTTAATTTCTTTTACATTTTAAAAGTATTTTTACATGTCTTGTTGAAGTCACATTAGTTTTCTAATATGCCACTCATTATGACTTTGTCCCATGTCATCATAAGAGACTGTGAATCTACCACAGTAGATAGTATAACTGACACTTGTCTTACCTTCTTATAGATGAGCAGCAAAATCCATGTAAGTCAAAATCTATCATTGATTGTTTTACTGCCACCTCACAGATAGTCTTATATGGTACATTTCTATTTTGAGGCTCTTTTTGTTCTTACACCTAAAGCCTACGTGCCTTTGTCAAAATAATGGCTCCCACCACATACCTACAACAAATTGATCTTCAATAAAATTGACAAAAGTAAACATTGGAGAAAAGATACCATATTCCATAAACGGTTCTGGGAAAACTGGCTAGCCATAGGCAGAAAAATGAAACTGAACCCCTATCTTTTACCATATACAAAAATTAACTCAACTTGGATTAAAGACCTGGAACTATAAAAATGCCAGAAGAAAACTTGGGAAAACTCTTTTGGACATCAGCCTAGGCAAAGTATTTATGACAAAGACCCCAAAAGCAAGTGCAGAAAAATTAAAAACAGACAAATAGTACTTAACTGAACTAAAAAGTTTCTCCACGGTAAAAGAAATAATCAACAGAATAAACAGACAACCTACAGGATGGGAGAAAATATTTACAAATTTACCCCAACAAAATATTAATATCCAAAATCTACAAGGAATTCAAACAACTCAACGAGAGAAAAACAACTCCATTAAAAACTGGGCCAAGTGCATGAACAGACATTTCTCAAAAGAAGAAATACAAGCAGCCAACACATGAAAAAATGCTCAACATAGCTAACTATCAGAAAAATACAAATTAAAACCACACTGAAATATCATCTCAAATTAGTCAAAATGGCATTTATTAAAAAGTAAAAAAAGACAACAGCAATAGATGTTGACATGGATAAAGAGAATGCTCATGTATTGTTTGTGAGAATTTAAATTAGTTCAACCTCTATGGAAAACAGTATGGAGATATCTCAAAGAACTAAAAAGAATCACCAATCAACCCAGCAATCCCACTACTAGGTAACCATGCAAAGGATAAGAAATCATGTAAAAAGTACACCTGCATTCACATATTCATTGCAGCACTATTTACATTAGCAATTACAATAGTCATGGATCCAACCTAAATGTTAACGAATAGTTGTTTGGGTAAAGAAAATGTGGTATATATACACCATGGACCACTACACAGTCATAAAAAAGAATGAAATCATGTCCTCTGCAGCAATATGGATGGAGCTGGAGGCCATTATCCTAAATGAACTAACACAGAGGCAAAAAATAAAATATCACATGGTCTTACTTATAAGTGGGAGCTAAACAAATGGCACAAACGGGTAAAAAGATGGAGAAAATAGACTCTGGGGATTCCAAAGGGAGTAGAAAGAGGGTTGAAAAATTACCTACTGAGTACAATGTCCAATATTTTGGTGATGGGTGCACTGGAAGCCCAACCCCCACTGTTATACATGTAATACCCACGTAACAAACAAGCGCAAGTATCCCCAAATTTAAAATAAATTTTAAAAGATAATGGCTCCCAAATGATTTGAAAAGGTAAACTTGTGGAATTGTTTGTATGTCTGAATTGTAAGGTAATTTAGAGCTTTCAGTTTCACCCTAGGCCTCTTGACCAAATATATCTGCCCTCCCTCAACTCCCCAGGCTACAAAGAAGACAGCTAAAGCTAAATCAACTGAAAAATTTTTCTTTACTTGGATAGTTGTGGCCCATGGATAGTCTGCAGTTTGCTATGCAGCATTATTGACTTAAAGACTAGAATTAACAAATTTAAACTCTGTTGGTTTGATTAATGCAATCTAACAAAGATTAGTGCTTTTTATGTGTAAGGCATTAAGTAGTAGGACACAGAAAAAATGTAAGACTTTCTTCTGCGAATGAATTTACCCATGGAAGGATAATAGTCTACTGCCGTTGAGGGGATATCAACCTCTGCTCTTTATGATAGGATACACACTCCAAACCTTTTTTGGTCAGAAAAAAAGACGTTGACAGTTTTCTTGCCTACTAGTATCTAGACAAAAAATATATAAAATGTGACATTGCTACTTTATCCTAGTTCACTCTTCTATTTTCCATTTTGTTGGTTTGTTTTTTAATGGTACCAAATGAGCTAACGGTGGCATTCTGTGTAGTAAACATGTGCTTTACAGTATTGATTTAGAGGAGAAGAGTAAATGGGAAGGGGGGAAGATAAATAGAAAAACATAAGCATTTTTATCAAGATATTCATAAATACTGATGTTTCACCTTTTTGCACAAAAAGCTTAGGATAGGGAAAATGTAACAAATGCTGTAGGAGAGGAAGAAAGCATGTGCTGTGCAAGCACTAAGAAAGGCGAGATTAATTTCAGCTAAAGGAAATTTATGTGAATAAAATACTTGATCTGAGCACTGCAAATCTAATAAACTAAAGTGCCGTCAGGTTACCTTTCTAGGCTCTACACTGTACTGAAGGTGCTGCCGAGTAAACCATTTTAATCTGTAGATGGATCCTCAACAGCATTCATCTTACCCCTAAAAATACTTTTTTGTCCTTTTTATGTAGATATATCAAAGATTGGGTTCTTTCAATGGGCAAGGAGGATGAGTATTCTATATGCAGTGGCCATTTAGCGATAATGAATATGAGACCAGATAACTTTAATTTCATTTAATTTAATGAAAGTATATATGTGTACTGTAAATACCTCCATAGTATTTTAAAGACTAAAATTCAGAGTGTTTCTTATTTTGTATAAATATAAGAATCATTCAGGTTGGTCTAGCAGCATTGTTTGAAAATCTGGGCTTCTGAATGTTGATTCAGCTCTTTGGGTTTTGAATGGTTATCTATCATACCATCAATTTCAATTTTTAACTATTAAAATTAGTTATTTAATAAATCTTCCTTACAGTATATTCTGTGACTATTATATCAAAAGTGTATGAGACTTAGTTTCCTATAATTATAAGAATTATATTTCTAATAATTAAAACCAAGCAATGTCCATGGTATAACCTCAATAATTGACTTCTCTGCCCATGTCTTCAAATAAAGCCTGGTGAAACAAACTGGACCTGTTTTATAGAAGCTGCCTAATATTGACACATCACAGGTCCCAGACAGATTTGCAAGTAGTATCATTAGTCCATACCTATTTTGCTCTATGTACAAGCACTGTATAATGAAACCACTTTACATAACTTTTCAATTGATAGTTTTTACCTTAGTGGGTTTTCATTATTGAGCTATGTATGTATTTGTATGTGCAGCTTAAATTTCCAATTGTTCAGTGTAATTAAGCCCATGCTTACAAAATATAAAACAATCTTTGTATCTTGGTACATTATAAAACTGTAAAGTCCTCTTCCTTTTTTTTTTTTTTGGAGTGCAGTTTGCAGGCATGATCATAATGCACTACAACCTTGAACTCCTAGGCTCAAGTGATTCTTCTGTCTTAGCCTCCTGAGTAGCTGGGACTACAGGTGTGCTCTACTATACCCAGTTAAAATTGTAAAGTCATCTTTTATAGTAATTCATATATTATCAAGACCATTCACTCTTCTCTTTTCCCATTATGACTACTGGTCTTTGGCTAGACATATAACATTGAGACATAATTCGTACTTTTTATTTGATTTTAATGTGAAGCTATAATTATTAAAAGATAAAAATACTAGTATACATTTCTAACATTTCTAACACATTAATGACTTTTTCTGGTTAAAAAATACCTGAACAAAGGTAATTATTAAGTACACTTACATCTATTCTATCATATGCTGATGATAATATGTCTTATAATCACAATATATATATTTTAATCATAAAATACATGTTGTGACAGATGTAGGTGACACAGATATGGATTTTCCTTAGATCCTTTTAACCTGTGATTCCATACAGATTAAAATACATGGCTTTCAAAGTTGAATGAAATGACTTTTTTTTTTCCTTGGGCCTGGACAGTGCTTGGAGGTAGACCAAAATAGATATGGACTAATGATGCTACTTGCAAATCTGTTTCGAAAATCATGTGTTATGTCAGTGTTAGTATCTATAAAACTGGTCCAGGCCCTCCTCAGACTTTGTCTACACACTCTTAACTGTACCAATAAGACATACAAATTGTTGAGAAAGTAATATCTTAAAAAATGACAATTACTATGATTAAACTTTCTGAATTAACTGATTAATTTTTTAAAACTGACTTGAATGGAAATGGCTTCGGTATCATGAAGTGACAGGCAACATTTCTTGAGAATGAACAGGCATTTGTTCTAGATACTTTACATGTGTTAACTCTTTTAACAATCCTATGAAGTAGACGCTATTTTAATCCACATTTTACAGATGAGGAAAATGAGCATACAGTTTCAATACGTGCTCAAAGTCACAAAGCTTGGATTTGAATGGAAACAATTTGGCTTTGGGGATAGTCTTTACCTTTACATTTTACAAAATAGCCCAAATATTTTATACATATGAGAAAGAGAAATAATATATATGCATATGTTCAAATTCAGTGTCTTCATTTAATAAGAAAGAAATATAATTTCACAACTTACTACTATAGTTAAACTTTTCACAGAAAAGAATCACTTTATACTTTCCTTACCCATTGAGGAAAGAAAAACATCAATACATAGTCATTTTCAACTCTTTCCAGTGCTACATAATTTCTAGAATCGTGATCTATTGGTAATTTTTTTTTTTATGGTGACAGTGATGTGAGACTAGAGACTTGGGGAATTGGCTCAAATGTTATAAAGAGTCACATTTTTTTGCATCTCCAGCTTCATCAGACTCCAGGGTATGTGAAATACATTTACTTTGATTTGAAATATAATAAATTTATATTTTCCTTTTTACAAAGCAAAGATACACCTATGCTCAAATCTTTTGAATGATAGAAGGAATTCCCCATATGAGCTATAATTTTTTTTTTTTTTTTTTTTTTTTTTTTGTGAGACAGAGTCTCACTCTGTCACCCAGGCTGGAGTGCAGTGGCGCGATCTCGGCTCACTGCAACCTCCACCTCCCAGGTTCATGACTTTCTCCTGCCTCAGCCTCCGGAGTAGCTGGGACTACAGGCACCACCACCACATCCAGCTTTTTTTTTTTTTTTTTTTTGTATTTTTAGTAGAGACAGGGTTTCACCGTGTTAGCCAGGATGGTCTCGGTCTCCTGACCTTGCGATCCACCTGCCTCAGCCTCCCAAAGTGCTGGGATTACAGGCATGAGCCAGTAGATCAATCTAACTTACAGCTTCAACTGTCTACTGAAAAAAATTCACATACACTGCAACCTACTGCTACCCTTAGGATTATCTACAGCAGATTTACTAAAAACACGGAATGAATGAGAATTAAAACACCCTTAAAAATAGCAAACTGGAATCTTTAGACTTATAAGTAATTTCCTTGATGATGTTTACTTAGTTACTGTTCTTACTGAACCTGCTCATGAAATGATCTATGTTTAGAACAATTAATTTTGGTCTATTTGAATATATAGAAGGTAACTAAGCAAAAGAAAGCAAAACAACAACCTGATCATTATGCCTATATTATTTTCTTTGATGAAAAGTGGAAATGTAACTTGATCACACAATCACTTGGAATTTTCTATACACAGGAGAAGCATTAGACTGAAAGTTTTGAAATGCATATGGTGTTGTACTGGTAAACGGACTCTAAAAAAGCCCTGGTTTGCAGTGTTTGCCAGTTTTTATTGTTTAAATATTCCCACAATGGGCTAATTTTAAGCTACCAATGGTTTAACAACTGTCTCAAAAAAATATCTGAGAATTTAGTAACCAGCTCTCACATACTGCTGAATTTATAATTCTGTGACTTTGTTACTTTGTCCCAATGAGGATGGATGCAATACATTGATTGCATTAATGACCCCAATTCTTTACACTTCATATACTCACATTCTGTGGCATTTAAGTCTGTAGTATACTCCCACTGATTTTTGGGACCTTGCTAAATGATTTGCTTTGACCAGTGGGATGTTAGCAGACATAATACAAGTGGAAGGTTGAAAGAGACCTTCCGTATTTTCACTCTTTCTTTTGACTTTTGCCATTACTATGAGAACACACCTGGGCAAGCAGAGCCAAGCTGCCCCTATCGTTGCAGCTAATACCAGCTTAAATCAGTTGACAGCAAACAAATTCTAAGACATGTGAGTGAGCACAGTCAGGATCAGTAGTTCTATCTATCTGACCTACTGCTGAGTGAAGATGCTTGAACAAAGCCCAGGGAAAGTCAGCCAAGCCCCGCCTATGTGGAGTGTGCCACACATGTGAGGTAAATGCATTTTAAAAATTATATTCTTTGAAGTTTTGTGGTTGCATGTTATGTAATATTATTTTGTCAATAGATAACTGATACAATGATAGTATTATTTGGCAAGCTTTAATTAGGGTGAAGAGAATTTATACAATAGGCAATGTGGTTTGTGAAAAGTTAAGAAACTTTAGAGTCAGTCAAGCCTGGGTTTGAATACAAGATCTACCACTTATGGGTGATGGCCTTGAGAAATTTATTTAACTTCTCTCTTCCTTTTGTAAGTTCTAGATAACTAGCTTGCAGGGTTATTGTACAAATTAAGTATGTATGTATATAAAATAAATATATATAAATTGGCATGTATGGGTATATACATAATTTGTACAATAAATATATACAAATTGTTATGTATTATATATAATGTGTGTATATATTTAATATATATTTATATATAATCATATTATATATATACACAAACACACACACTATATATATATATAAAATCAGATTAAGAACACAAAAGATCTGGAATCAGGCTGCTTGGGGTTGATTCCCAGCTGTACCATTTTAATAGTTCAAAGAACTTAGAATTGTGTGTTTTCTACTTATAGCATATATTTAAGAGATATCTATACTAGAATTTGATAAATAATTAAAGCTCCTGGCACACAGTAAGTGTTCATTAAATAGTAAGTATCATGTGATATAACTATTTGCTTACTTAGAAAAAATAAACTTGATGTTCTGGTAAAATTAGCTAAACCACTTAATTTTTTTTTTAATGCTAACAGAGATTATCTGGGAGGGAAGCAGAGTGACCAGGTAATGCTTTGTAAGGAGTCTCTTAACCTCCAGAAAACAAGCCCATCAAATCTTTCCTCTAATAACTTCCAAGAAGGACCTGAATTTCAGCTTAAAACTCATAGGTGTAAATTTGAGGGATCTGTTTAAATTGTTAGCAGGGATATTATGTTTGTGCTTTCCTATTCAAAGTGTTTATGCAAGCTAGCTTTATTGCTAGAGGATAAACTGGAGGAATTGAGGAATGTCTGTCAACACTCTGGTTTATGTGTCAGGATAAAGGCTTCTTGGATAATATCCCCAAAATCAGGCACAAGTCAGAAAAAAGGAGATAAAAGGCAATCAAAACCAGCACCAAGAGGTTAACATGAAGTAGGACCTGTCCTAGAGTAGAAAAGGGAGGAAAAATTCCATATTAAATTGTGAATCTGTCCATTCTAAAGATGAGTCAATATTTCTTCAGAGACTAAGACAAGGAGACGATGGTATTCTTGGTGTTTGCCATGAAGTTACCACTTCCTGTAGGAATAGAAAAATAGGGTAATATGTGACTCCTTAGTGAGAAGTAGAGTGTGGTCTTAGACATGTATAGCCTGAAATCGAATTGCCATTTGGAATGTGTGCTCGCTTCCTGGAGTTGGCACCTAAGATACATCAGCAAACTTGCCAAGGTACATTAAAACTACCAACTCCTCCACGGAGACAGATTTACATAGGAGGAATGTGAGAACCAGCAGAGACCTCAAACATAGTTTTAATGACTTGGAGTCTCGGGAGGGAAACTGAAAGACTAAGGGGGAACAGACAGATTTAGATTTCTACTTGAAGGTTGGGACTTTGGCTCAAAAAGCAGATACAAAAGTGAAAACTGCCTACACAGGTGGTAGCAGAAAACAGGTTTTTATTTCTTCATGGTGGTTTATTATACAGTATGACTGATTCTTGGTAAAGCATTAAATAGTAAGCAAAGAAAGAGCAAGAAGAATATGCATTTTGTAAAAAGATCTCGTTAAATTAGATCAAATTTAAGAACCAAATGAATGAAGAAAAAACTGCAAACTCAGACACTTTAGAAGATATCAAGGCAAAACTATCATATTACATCTCTAGTAATTCTTGAGAGAAAACAGCAGAGATGTAAATCAAAACCTAAGCTAGATTAGCATGTAACATGTTGTCTCACATAATAGGTACTCAGTAACTGTAGATGGGATAAACGTACACACAGGGGTAAAAAGAACCTTTAAAATACTGCTCTTTTAAAAAGTCTGTAAAAAGCTACACAAAATATTAAACCAAAGAAGGAAAAAAACGTCTTATAAATACCAAGATTTGGAGAGTTGAGCTTTTGACTGAAAAATGGAAATCGTTGGGAGAGCAATCTGCTGTGGGTCATGAGGATTCCTGCATTTTCTTGCTTGATAAGCCAAGAATGCAAAACTCTGACCTCATTTTGCCTAGGCCATATCTCAATATTGTGGTTGCAGTGAGTAACCCTGAAGGATGAGGTGATATATTTTCCCCAAGAGCAGAAGATTTACTTCTCCCTACTATAAAAGTAGGAAATTGGCTGGGCACAGTGGCTCACACCTGTAATCCCAGCACTTCGGGCAACCGAGGTGGGCAGACCACAAGGTCAGGAGTTCAAGACCAGCCTGGCCAACATGGTGAAACCCTGTCTTTACTAAAAATACAAAAATCAGCAGGGCATGGGGCATGCGCCTGTAATCCCAGCTACTTGGGAGTATGAGGCAGAGGAATAGCTTGACCCCAGGAGATGGAGGTTGCAGTGAGCCAAGATCACACCACTACACTCCAGTCTGGGTGACAGAGTGAGACTCTGTCTCAAAAACAAAAAAACAAAAAAACAACAAAAAAAGGAAATTCCTTAAGCTCAGTGTTCCTCTTTTCAGTGCAGCCCACTGCTTAAAGGCATACATTTAGGCCCATTTGCACTACCCCCGTGGGACTTAGAAGAGGATGGGGAACCAAAGCAAACCAACAGGAGGCTTTGGCTACAGCTTTGCCATAAGTAGTAAAGTCCTTCATTTCTGATCCAGGAAACATGAGCCTTCTGCCAGCGTGCATGAAACAGTAACAGATTATTAGCTTGTGAGTAGGGTGATATCTCAGACCTTTTATACTTTTTTACAGTAATAGTAGGCAATATCTTGTTCATAAGAAACAGTTCTAATAGTAAAATGGAATAATGTAAGTGAAAAAGGAATTACTGAACATAATACCTGCGTAACTATGGTCAACATAGTCCTGAAAGCTATTGACAAATTAAATAGAGTGAGAGCCTTTCAAATTTTATTGGTGACCTTTTGCTGTATGAGATTCTATTGAAACTCTGTCTTTGGTGATTTATATTTTTCAGTGCAGTCTTGCTAAATTATAACCAACTTTGCCTCTTCTGTTTGGATAAAAGTGAGTTTTAACATCGAGTTCCTGATTTGATAGTCTTTAGTCAAACCTAAAACAAATCACAATGCCTTTAACTACTCATTTGTAATAAAATTTAAATCACATGAATTAAATAAATTTTGATATTAATAAACTGTGGAATGATGGGATAATGTTCACAATATAACAAAAGGCAGCCTACAAAATTGTATGGAACATTAACTTCCAAATTTAAAAATACCAGTTTATCTATTGATACAGTTATAACATAGCCTATTGATACAGTTATGACATAGTTGATACACACCATACTATTAATGCCTTCTTTGAATTTTTCAAATTTTTGCAATAAACGTATGTCACTTTTATAATCATGAAAGTTCTTAAAACTAAGCTATTAAATTATTATAATCCATATTTGCAACTCACCTGCAGTTACTATGTAGTATATTTGGCATGTATAATAAAAAGAAGCTTCTAGATTTATATTTATATACTTATTTTATCATAATATTTATTATTTTATATATCTTGTTTGTTCTTTGTGCTGTATATTTTGTAAATAACTGAAAATTCCCTTTGGAAGAATTAGAATGTAACTAATAATTGAACATTTTACTTTTTGAAAATCTATGGATTTTTACCATGAAAGCCCAGAAAAAAAAATACTGGTTGGAGGAAAGATAATATGACTCAGAAACTGTTCATTCTTTAAGTAGATTGAGAAATAAATATACTAGGTAGAACATAAAAAACAAAATAGAAATTTCTCATTATAAGAAAGTAAGTGTAGGACTTAAGCACTGTTATGAGTTGAATTGTGTCTCCTACAAATTCACATGAAGTCCTAACCCCAAGTATCTTAAAAGGATGGCCTTATTTGGCAATAAGGTCTTTGCAGATACAGTCAAGTTAAGATGAGGTCATTAGAATGGGCCCTAATCCAATATGATTGGTATGTTTATAAAAAGGGAAAATTTGGACACAGATACAGACGCTCACACAGAGAGAATGCCATAAGAACATGGTTTATAATGTGTAGCTAGGACTCAATGAGATAGAGTTGATAAGGGAGGAATAAAATCAGAAGAAATTAAGTGTCACAGAAAAAAAAAAGAGTGTTTCAATAAATAGATTGTGGTGAAGATCATCAAATGATAGATGATCATGGAGAAGCAGTGTTAAATAGTAAAAATGTACATTTAGGCTTTGGAGACAGAGAGAGTTGGGTTTAAATGTTATCTTTCCTTACTAGCTGTGTCAGCTCTGAAATTCATGTTACCTCACTAAACCTTATTTTTCTCACCTGTAAAGAAGAGGTAGGTTGCAACTAAGAGCAGACATACACACACACACACACACACACACGCTTAGCAAAAAGGTGCTCGATAAATGGCCACTGTTGTTACTGCTGTCATACAACAGAGAAAGGTGTGGGCTAGACTACTAGTAAAAAAAAAAAAAAAGAAGTAGAAAAAATACTAAAAGAATATATTTTCTATTCTTAACAGTAGGCAATTACTTAATGAGCACTTACTATGTGAAGGAACTATTCTCAGCACCTATATGTATTACCTTATTTCATCCTGACAATAATCCTTTAAGTAGATACTATTTTGATTCCCATTTTACCAATGAGAAAAAATACATAAAGCTATTACTTGTTCAAGTCCACACAGATGGTAAGGGCAAGAGCCAGTATTCAAAACCAGGTTGTCTAACGCTAATAGTGATGGTTTCCAGTACTGTGCTACATTTCTTCTCTTTTAGAATCAATGATGTGTTATCAGTTAGATATTTAGTCTGTGATAATGAATCTTTAGTTCTTTCTTTAGTGACTATAGAATTCCTTAATGCTGAGTTATTTCAGTTCAGGCAATTCTGGAAAATAGTTTTCTACCAAGCAGCCTCTTCTATGTTCTTAGTGATTTATTAGAATATAAAATTTACTTTTGGGATTCAGGGTAAGACATCTGGGAGATGTGTCCTACCTCTACAGTAATTAGCTACTTAATGTCAGGTCTGAGAAATATTGTGGACTTTAATTTTTTTGACATTATGGTCTGCAAATTCATTTAAACATTTTTGGGTAGAAGTGAAATGTTCAGATTCACTCATTTCAGCTTGCAAGACCCAATTGTTAAATTTTCAGGAATTTTGCAAACTAGTTACTAAACATAGCAATTATTAAAAATTAAATTATGTAAATACAGAGATAAATATTACATAAACAAATGTTATAAATACTCAAAACACATTACTTTCTAATTATTTTTACTATATTTTACTATTATCTATGCTTTTGAAGTTATTCATATTAATATTATCTGTATGGAGAAAATACTGTATATTGTGTGCTGTTACACATCTCTTCCAAACTCTTTGTTCAGCAACATCAAGTGGGTATCTTGAAACTGGCCATAGTGGGAATATTTGTTCCACAGAAATTGGTTAGCTAATGCTAAAATTAGGGATCCCCCAACCCCTGGCCATTTGTTAAATCTTTATCAGCACACCACTGCAAAGCTGATAGACTGCGGTTGTACCCCACTGAAATCCTCTATCCTGGCACTATCATTTAAATTGCCATTCGTAGAATTTCAGAAATGTATTTAAAGCATTATTTATCAGTACTTGGTATAATTAGAAATTCATATTGCTTACTGGGCCATCTCAGTGATCTCAAACAGATGATTAAATTGTCCGTTTTATTTTCTTTCAAATCCAGAGAGCTAGTGTTTCCCCTTTGGAGAAACTAATAATCAAACTTCTATTTTTGACTTCCCTACACTTTCACCATTTCAATTCTTTGAAATATCTCTTTTTGTTAGTTTTTTAATTTATAAAAATCATCTTTGATCACTGAGTTCATTTCTTCTCAACCCAAATATTTTCTGGTCCGTCCTCACTCCAACCTGTGTGCAAAAGGCCACTTTGAGAAAGGGATAGCAGTGGTTAAAAGGCTCTTTGGAAACCAGAGTGATGCTTAAATTTAGCAAGAGGGAGAGTATAAGCAGGAGGCAAAAGTAAAAAGAGGCAATATAGCCTAGGGGAGTGAGGAGGGCATGGACTCTGAAGTCACTGTCTGGATCCAAATTTTAGCTCTGCCAATCACTGCTGTGTGACTTCAAGCAAGTTACTTAACCTCTCTGGTCCTTAGTTTTCATTTCCATAGTGTGGGGATAATAATTGGATCCATTTCATATACTTGTGCATATGGTCGGTATATTTGTAGTTATTTCCTCTATATGTCAAAAGATAGGGTTTTCTCCCCCAAAACAGAAAGTCGGGTTGGTCATTTGTTATACACTTTTAGTCAAGACTTTGTTTAGCTGAGGATATCTAAAGTAGCTCATATATTTATTCCATTGAAAAATGTAAACTTTTGGAAAAAGTGTTCCAAACTACTATTCCTCAATTTTTAATTATGTACACATTGTATGAGCTGTTGCAGTTGGAAAACGGACAAGCATAATGGGACTGGCAAATTCATTCAGTCTATTTAAATGCGCTGCATACAATTCAACTGTGCAGTGACCTACTTGGATTACTGAGAGTTAACTAAATGACATCCTGTGTGAGAAGGTAGCCATTTGGCCATATGTAGATGAAGCCTTTCGGATGATCTACTTCGGATCAAAGTCAAAAGGGCACAGTTGACTTGTCCTAAAGTGTGTAGTACTATTATTCTGAAATATGATTAAAGAACTTTGAATCTTTACTTAATAGTTATTGCAGAATTAAACATATATAATCCCCATGGAGAAGTCCCTATTTTTTTTAAAACCGTTCTCTATTATCTAGTGATTCAGAAGTAATTATGGGTGAGAATAATTTGATTTGAGGTTTTAGATGTAACCAAAGTTCAAAAACATGAAACACTGTATAAAACAAAGATTTAGACAATTATTCATAGAATTCAGTGGAGAAATAACAGTCTTCAACAAATAGAGCTGGAACAATTTAAAATTTAGAAATGCAGAAAAAGGGGGAACTTTAATCCACATATCACATTATATACCAAAATTAAGTCAAAATGAATCATAAATTTAAATGTAAAATCTAAAACTATAAATCTTCTTGAAGGAAACATAGGAGACAGTTTTTGTGATTCCAAGTTAGGCAAATATTTCTTCAAGATAACACCAAAAGTACAATTCATAAAAACTGAGCTTCATCAAAATTAAAAACTTTTGCTCTTCAAAAGGCACTATTAGACAAATGAAAAGGAAAGCCACAGACTGGGGAAAAGTATTTAAAATGCATATATCTGATAAAATACTTATATACAGAGAATATGTAAGTAACTTTCAAAACGTAATAGGAAGCAAACAACCCAATAAAGATATACAGATAATAAGTGTGCACTTAAAAAGATGCTCAACATCATTGTTGTTAGGAAAATACCAACTCAAAGTACAATGAATTGCCACTACACTTCTATTAGGATGATTAAACTGAAAAAGAATGATTATACCAAGTATTATACCAATGTAAACTCTCATACACTGCTGATGAGATTGTAAAATGGTACAACCACTTTGAAAAACAGTTGGGCACTTTCTTCAACAATTCACCATCCATGAACCATATGATCCAGCCACTCTACTCCTCCTATTTACACAAGCGGAAAAAAATATGACCGTATTGAGACTTCTAACAAATATTCACAGCATTTTTTAATAGCCCAAACTAAAAAAACCCAAATATTCATCAACAGGTAACTGGATAAACTGTGAAGTATCTGTAAAATGGGCTCAGCAATACAAGCAATGAACTATTGCTATACATAACAACATAGGTTAATCCCAAAATAATTACGCTGAGTGAAAGAAAACAGTCAAAAAAGAGT
The DNA here is from genome assembly GCF_002776525.5 of Piliocolobus tephrosceles. Classification (NCBI taxonomy): domain Eukaryota; kingdom Metazoa; phylum Chordata; class Mammalia; order Primates; family Cercopithecidae; genus Piliocolobus; species Piliocolobus tephrosceles. Next base: position 55,129,303 of record NC_045442.1, on the reverse strand, counting down.
ACTTACTGATTTAGTTTATATAATACATTCAAATTACTCTTTTATAGTGACAGAAAGCAAATAAGTGATTCTCTGTGGATGAGATAGCAGTGTGAAGGTGAGGAGAAGAGTAGGAGGGATGCATGACAAAGGAGCATGAGGGAACTACTGTGACTGATGGATATATTCACCATTTTGATTGTGTTGATGGTTTAATGGGATATATATATACATATGTCAAAATGCATCAAATTGTATAACTAAAGTATGCACATTTATTGTATGTCAATTATACTTCAAAAAAGTTAAAATTTGTGCATTTTAGTCTTGCCACCAACTTTTTACAACAAATTTTATTTGTAGGTGATAAACATTGATTAGATAGTTCAATGGACCCTAGTTACAGAGCATTACAGATTTGTTTACATTTATAATTTTGAAAAAATAGAGATAATAATGTGTCTGAAAAGTTTATTGCTATAGAATAATTTTTACTTCAGAAAAATTTCTGTTATCTCCCATTAGTGAACAAAGAAATGTCAGCTAGAGAGCAATTTAGTAAAACACAATGATTTTGTTAGAATTATGAAAGATAGATTTGGCTTATTGCCAGCTCTGCAGTGCACAATGTTAACTAGAATAAATGAAAATATAATCTAAAATGATGCTAAGCTTAAATTTGCATTCCAATTCTTAACAAGTTTACAAGCGTAACGTAGTCCTTTGGACACCTGGGAAGATTTATGAATAAACTTAACTTGGAAAACATAATTATAATTTGAAACAAATGGGGCTGGGTCGTGACCAACTGACTTATATTTAATGATTGAACACAGGGACCTATTATGATATTACTAGGAACTCAACCTAGACAAATTTATTTAATTTTATTACAAGAAGAGTTAAAATCCCAATGGAGAAAGTTGAATGGGCGTATTTACATTTAACTAATGAGGAAACTCTGGGCAGGGGCCAATTTGCCTGAATCTTATTTGTAGCTAATTTTGAGGAAACTTCCTTCTTATCTGTTCCCTTGAACAACGTTTGTTGGGTTGGCAATGATAAATTATATAGCCTGGAGAATGAAAATCCAATGGAGTTACTATACTCTTTTCAGTAAATCTTAATATCACTTACTCTTAAACTGAAATTATGCAATAAAAAATAATTATGACCAGCATTTGTCAGCTACATAGAACTTGTGAGGCATCTTTATACATATTTTATGTCATTTAAATTTAATCCTCACAGGATCAATGAGGTCTGTATTGTCGATTTGACTTCACTTTATAGAAAAGGAACCTGGGCACAGAGAAGATATGTAATTTGTTCTGGGACACAGAATCATAATTTGAACCCAGATCTCTGTCTCTCAACCACATGCTTTTTCCATTACACTATTCTCCATTTCCTGTATTTTAGTTACTGCCCTTTGATAGTTTGGGTCAATCAGGAAGAAATATACAAATAAATATCCATCAAAAGTATTTCTGAGCTGTGGGTAGAAAGCTAAAATCGTGTCCACAACTAGAGTTGAGACAGGTGTGAAACACCAGGAGGAAACTACAGGAGACATGGATGATATGGCTGAACCGTGGGTTTCCTTTCCTTTGTTTCTTTTTGGGACAATTCCTTTCATTTGCACATTGAGGACAATTTCCCTAAGAATTTTTTTTCATAAGATGACATATATTAAGTCTTTAGTACTAGATTGGTATATTATGTCATGGCAAAAAATAACATCACTACTATTTTTATTAATAAGAAAGAGATGTACCTCAAAAAAGTGTACATATCTTCCACTCCTAGGCATATACACAACAGAAATGAAAACATATGTCCACACAAACACCTGTACGTCAAAAAACTGAAACAACCAAAATGTCCATCAACTGACAAATGGATAAATAAAATGCACTATATCCATACAATGAAATAGTATTCATCAATAAAAAGGATTGAAATAGTGATACACACTACAACATGAATAAAAGTTGAAAACATTATGGTAAGTGAAAGAAGCTAGTTACGAATGGCTACATATTGTATGACTTTCTTTATATGAAATGTCCAGAATGGCAAATCTAGAAAGATGGAAAGTAAATTGGTGATTGACTAGGGCTTGGGGGCAGGGTAGTGATGGGGAACGGGAGTGGACTGCTAATGAGTACAGATTTTCTTTTTGGAGGAAAAAAGTCATGTAAACTTAGATTGTAGTGATGATTGGACAATCGTGAATGTACTAAAAATAATTTTACTGTACACTTTAAATATGTGAAATGTATGTTATGTGAATTATATCTCAATAAATATATTTTTAAAAGATAATCATGTAAATAAGGTATGTGTAATCAATTTAGGTAAAAGTAATCTATAAAACAAAGAAATTCCTTTAAAATTAAAAAAGTGAAAAAAAGAAATTATATGTCAAGTTGGTGACTTAGTCACACAGAGAATAAATTTTTCAAGTAACTTGAAAGCTCAGTAATTTGAATGCATATTCCCAGAAGATATATCTTTAAGGCAGAAAAGCAAAAGTGAGAATGTAAAGAAAACTTAATAATCATATTGGACTGCCATTTTATATTTAATATGTATCTGTATTGGGTTTTCATGTGATTCATTAACTTAATTACTTATCTACTTTATCCATAAATAATTATGTTAATATCTTTAGGGATTCTTATTTCAGAGTAAGTGAAAAGAAATATAATTATTAATATCAAATGAGTTCAGAAAGCATCTTCTACTCTTAACTTTGAATTGTTAAGACCAGTATAAATTCATGGTGTATTTTTTATTTAAAAAAATAAATATTTGGGTCCTACCTCTATCCACTGAAAAATTCCTGGAAGCAATATCCATACAGTAGCAATTATCACTAAGTCCAGACTAAGCTCTCTAAATCCCCTTTCTTACTAAAAGAAAATGAGGATCCTTGGAGAAATGGCTGATGCCACATCCTGGCAAGAAATATTCAAGATTAGCTTGTAACATCTTATCTGGATGGAAAGCAAATAAGTAATCAAAGACTACTGTGGCTGTGTCAAGATGATGCAGGAGACAATTTTGAAAGGACTCTTAATGGCCAAAGATGGGCATGCGTGTATCAAAAGAATAATAACTTCAATGAGTTGAAGGAAGCTCATGAAAAATTCATGAGTTCAAAACAAAACAAAATTACTGGTCATATTTAAAGATTGCTCGCGTACCAAATTATTATTCTGAAAACTGGAAAATAAAAGGAAAAAATCAAGTATTTCTTTTTCCCTTGCTCTACAAACTATATAATCTAATAGTTGAAAAAAGGATTTTAGAAGAATTTTAGCTAATAAATGCAGAAGGACAGAATCAGGAAATACTCAGCTGGTAACACCTAATGAAATAATGCATTTTGACTGCTAAATTAATTAAGAGAAAGATTCATGGAAACTTTATACTGGGAAATTAGGCTGACAGTATCTGTACCCACTGATACATTTTCAAATCGCCAAAATAGAGACAACCACACATTATGTGCCTCTTGTCACAATGTGATCAATAGTATAGGGTACCACCTATGATGTATTCATGCCAAGAAAAATGAATTTCAGTTCATTTAGGCGTCAATTATCATTCTACAGGAAATACAGAGGATAGAGGAATATGCTAGCCAACATCTCAAAGAGTCAACAAGCCAAATCCAGACTGGGAGAAATTCTATGAGATAAATAGCAAATAAATGGCAAGTAATGGAGAGAGGCAAAAAACAACAACTTTTTGTTGTAGATTAAAAGATATCTGAGACACTTTTTGACCAAATGCAATTTGTAGATCTTGTTTGGATCTTGATTAAGAAAATTACAGAAAATCAGAGTGGTCCAAAAATGAATTGCTCCTTGAAGTGCTATGTGCCCTGTCACAGTAAGTTTTTGGGTATTGAGCAGTTATACGCCACAAATGTTACATATAAGATTATCGATTGGTTGAGTTGTTAGCTAGGCAGATTCTAAGATTCCTTGTTCCTAAGAAGATAATTCCAAATTCACTCAAAGAAAACTACCCAATAGGAAATATACCCAAGTATGGCAGATTTTGTTTCTAAAGATTAGCACAACTGTATCTTCCATTTCACATGCTCTTTTGGAAGGAGACCTTGACATCTACCCATCAAGAAGTGAAAACTTTCTCTGCTGCTTGAATCTGGGTTGTCTCTGTGACTGGCTTTGACAAGCAGAATGTGGCAAAAACGAGGCTGTGTGACTTAATGCTAGGCTTTAAGAGAATTTCTGCTTCCTCCTTCTTAGAGGCCTTGAACCATCATGTAAAGAGATCCAGCCACCTTACCGGAGAGACCATGCAAGAGAGAGTGAAATGCCCATCCATCTCCTAACTGTTCTAGTTATCCCAGCTGAGCCACTTTATATGTCAGTGAAGCCATCTTGAACATTTCAAGCCCCAGCTTTGTTAGTGCTACAATTGAGCTCAGGATCTAGCTGACCCATTAGCTAAATGCAACCATAGGAATGACTCCATGATGCCACACGGAGATGAAAAACCACTCAACTGAAACTTGTACAAATTTCTGAGCAAACAAAACGGTTGTTGCTTTAAGTCACTAACCTGGAGACAGTTTATTATGCACTAATAGTCAATATGGTGAACACAGAATAAAAAATCAGATGTTGTCTTGGCTTCTACAAGTCTTTATACTTAAATTTAATTTTTAAAAACCACAAAAATGATGATGAAAACATTTTATGTTTTAGTTTATGTGCTAGATCAATAATGGTTTCTTTCACCCTTCACTAGCTGCAGATATGTGAAAGAGCTATAACGCTGAACCCAAAGACATTATGCAAGGACTTACTGTTTGGGTTTCCATGGTAAAATGATTCCTAAGTGGATGAAACTCAAGTCTTACACAACAGCACATAGTTGAGTGGAAGAGAGAGATTATTATAAAATAAACTCTTTCTGACATGCAGAAATAGTGGAACAACAGTGTTTTTTTCTTTTATTCTTTTCAAAGATAGAAAGATGTAGGTATTAAATATGATAGAATGTAGAGAAACTGACAAGGACAAAAAATGCAGTTCTACAGATTTTGGGAACCATGATTATGTGTACTTTCATTTCCAGTACATACACCTTTATTATCCTAATGAAATACCACACAATTCTGTATCCTCAGCTGTGATGGTGTTATCATCATCACCATCATCATCATCACCATTTCAGGAAGGAGGATCAAGTGGGAGGTAATGAACAAAAAGGTAGCAGATAAAGATACAGAGAAAAGGACAGAGGGAAGGAAAAAAGGAGGACAGGAAAGGAATGAAATGAGAACTCTTGGCAAAGATTGAGATAGGTAATGGGGTTAGGGATTATGAAAATAATATGATAGCATATGATTTGCAAAGGAATTTGTTGTTTATAAAGAACTTTAGTGTATGTTATCTAATTTACATTTTACAAAAGTTGTGTTATCCATCCATGATGGATCCATCATGGATGAGGAAATATGAATAGGGCTGGAAGAATACAAGTTGATTATTATTTTTCCTTTTAATATATTTAATGAATGGCTTCTTTGTTGCTAGTCACTATGCTAAGTGCTGAAAATAGAAATGTTTGCAAAATGATCATGATGTCTGCCCTTATAACTTACAGTCTAGTAGAGGAGAAAAGTGTATTCAAAATTATAGGAACAACTGTAAAGTTGCAACAATTTAAGGAAACATAGGATAAAAGGATTTGATATAGGCAGATGCTTTTTTGACAAACACATTGCACAGTTACCTTGTATGAATCTGTTTTATGAATATGCTTCACTCAAATATGATTCTACATTAAGGAATCAATAAACATTTTCAAGCCACTCTTGCATTTTTTTAAATTAAATAAGTTTTCCAAGGTATAAATAAAAACCTTACTTATTTTTATACACAGAACTGCCTGCCTTTACAGTGTGACCATTTATTGGATCAGAATTCTATACTTTGTAGTCTTTAGTCAAGAAATGGCTAATAAGGTCACTTAAGGTGGGGGAAAACCTATTCTAGACATATTTTAACTACCACTTACTTGCCTAGCTTTGAAAGTATCACTCAGAGCCTGTCAGCCAGATGATTAAAATCTGTGCCTCTAGTCCCTAGGGTTTTCCTTTTTTTCAGACTTCTCAGAGTAAATGCTAGCTTTATGCAACACCAGATATGAGACTGATCAGACAAAATTTGTGCTCATAAAATTCTGCTCTCGAAGAAAAGCACACAATATAACTACTGAACATCCAATAGTACTTTTACTCTAAGGACTTAAAACTTAAGTGAACACCATCTTCTCAAATAACCCCTAATGGTTAATTCATTAATCCTTCTAAGAGCCCATGGCCAAGGTTGATAAGAATAAACAGGACACTAAAATACAAGGAGTTGAATTGCTGTATTCTGAGTTCCCCAAATTGAATAAGACCTGCAGTCATGAGGCTCCTTTTTCTCAATATAGATACTCTACAAGGACTTTTGTATGAAATGACCAGTATTTACCTTTCCTAGAAATGTGGATTTTACCTAAAGTGTTAATCTATTTGGTAGTTTCTTTCTCCACATTTCATGTTTTACTTGAGAATCTTCACACTAAGGTAAACTTTGTAAGCTCTGATTATTACCCAAAATTTGGAGTTTGAATATTTTATAACAAAGCTTTTAAAAATATTATTTTGATAAATATTTTCCATGGAATAATATCTGGACTAAATTTCAACAGTACTATCTTTTCGGTTCACCTTACAGTAAGTTTATCTTTTCATATCCCTCTGATTTGCCTCCAGTAAATTATTAGATATCTTACCATTACTGATTTCTTATTTAATTCCACTGTGGTCAGAAAACATACTTTGTATGGTTTGTTTCCTTTTTTGGTGAACATAGCATATACACTTGAAAAATCATGTGTATTCTATAGTTGTTGTGGGTATTATTTTGGTTCAGGTGGTTGATAGTGTTGTTCAGATCACTTACGTCTTTTCTGAATTTTGCCTAGCTCTTCTATCAAATGCTGAGGGAATGTCCCGACCAGCAGGACAGTGGAACGGGCCCTGGAAGGGGGAGTGGGAATGGAGGAGACAAGAAAACACGAGAAATGGAGACAAGACAAATAGTTTGATCAAGTCTCGTTTATTGAATGCAGGGTCATGCCTTATATAGGCTGGCAGGGGAAGAGGTTGGGCCAGGGCGGTGACGGGGAGCGGGGGTCTCAAATTACAATCGCGCATGTGCCATGGGTTTGTACTGTTCCCTGGCGCGGGATCGCGCCTGCGCCTTAGGCTGCATAACTTCCTGGGCGAGAAAATGCGCGCGCGCGGGAAAAGCTTTAGGCGCGGGCGGGAAAAGCCTAGGCGCCCGGGGGAGCAGTTTATAATAAAGAACCCGGAAATGTGCCATCTTGTCTCCGCTTTGCGGAGATCAAGCAACAGAGGTCGGCTAATTCTGGGCCTCGTGGCTCCCGACAAGGGAAGAGTGTCGGTATCTCTATAATAATGAAATCATCTATAGCTGCCTTTAGTTCTGTTCTTTTTTGCTTCATATATTTTGATGCTCTATTATTAAGTATACCTGTATTCATGATTTTTCTTTCTTTCCTATGGATGGAACTTTTATCATTATGAAGTGTTCCTTTTTGTATATGGTTTTATTTTGTTTCAAAGTCTTTTTTTATTTGATATTGATATTGAGTCCCTTCTCATCACTTTCTTATGCTATTTGCATAATATATCTTTCCCATCCATTTACTTTTAATGTATTTGGTGTGTGTATGTTTAAAGTGCATTCTCATCGTTTATGAGTCTTTCTTTTTAATCCTTCATCATAATCCTAATTTTTGAGTGTTTAGCTCATTAACATTTATTGCAATTATTGATATGATTATATTTAGATAGCATATTTTATTATTTGAGTTTTGCTTGTACTATTCTTTTACCCTTTGTTCCTCCTCCTTTTGGATTATTTATATTTTTTTAGGATTCCATTTTGATATATCCATTGACTTTTTAGCTGTATCTCTCAATATATACAATAAACTTTACAGTCTGCTGAGGGTTAATATTACTTAATATAAATTATAGAAACCTGGTATATGTATAGGGTCATTTACTGCAACTCTCCATCCTTTATACTATAGCTGTCATATGAATTACATCTACATACTTAAATCCCACGGCACGATGGTATAATTTTAAAAACAGTTATATGTATTTTAATAAGAGGAGATATTGTCTTTTATATTTACCAATATATTTGCCACTTCATATTCTATTTCTTCCTCAAGTTCTGAGCTTCCAGCTAATACTATTTCTCATCACCTTGAGAAATTCCTTGAACATTTCTTATAGTGCAGGTCAGCTAATAATAAATTTTCATCACTTATTTGAAAATGTCTTTATTTTACCTTTACTTTTGAAGGATATTTTTACTTGATGTAGAATTCTGGGTTGACAGATTTTTTTTTCTTTCAGCACTTAAATGATTTTATTCCACTGTCTTCTGGCCTCCATTGTTTCCGAAGAGAATTGAGCAGTCATTTGAATTATTGTTTCCTCGTGTTAATGTGAGTTACAGCCCCCATTAACAATGTTGAATTATTATTGACTATGGTTGGATTCCCTGAATCATGGCATTTAATCTCGTTGATTATCTCCAAAGAATGTTATTTCAAAATTTACTTAGATAACTTTATCATTTTCCTCTGGATGCCTTCAGTGTTTGCTCAATTTCTCTTTTGTTAAATAATGCTCCCTCCTTTCTCTCAAAAACACACTTATATTTCAGTGGCTGTGGTTGTACTATACATTGACCTCTGTTTCTTCATGTGAGAGAGACTGTGGGTTTTCTATTGGAGTTTTAGTCACTCCATGCAGTGCCTACTGTGGCTCAACTTCAGTCTAAAAGCCTTTCTTCACCTCATTAATTCTTACTCATTGATCAAGACTCAGTTTATTAATCTAAGTCTCTAGATTCAACTAGATGTGTCCAAGGCATTGGGAATGCATTTCGTTGCATTTAACAGAAAATACTACAGTGATTTGAGCAAAACTGGGTTTGTTTTTCTCACCTAATATAAAATTTAGGGGTAGACAATTCAAAACTGATGTAGCTGCTCAGACAGGTCATTAAGGAACCATTTTTTCTATCTGTTCTGCTATTTGAAAAAAGCTTTGGTTTTTATAGTTTCAAGTTGAAATGTATATTCTTGGGCATTACATTCACTTCCCAGGTAGGCAGAATAGGCAAGGAAAATTAGTAGGATGATCAACTCATCCTAGTTTGCCTGAGACTTCTTCATTTTTAACCTTAAAATTACAAGTTCCATTAGTTGAACTAAAAAAAAAAAATAACATGGCCTGTCACCCATGATTTGTGTTTTTCATGCCTAGAAAATATTCTGTATGATTGCAAAATAAAACTTCAAGTGTATTCATCCTTTTGAAGAGATGGGATATGACCAAGCTGCAGTCACAGCTCACATTAACAATGTTGAATTATTATTAACTATGGCTAGATTCCTTGAATCATGGCATTTAGTCTCACTGATTACCTCCAAAGAATGCTATTTGAAAATTTACTTAGATAACTTTATCTTTGGATCTTTCCAGACAGATAGCTTACTTAAATACTGATATCACTCTTGGTTATTTTATCTAGTTTTTAAAGTAATAGTTCAATATTTATGTTGTAAAACAAAATGCATATAATAAAAGGCAAAATCAAAATACATATTGCAGAAATGTTTTCAAATGTAAGTGCAAACAGTAAAATAAGGCCAAATAAGCTCAAAGAGATCTCATTGTTCTAATGAGAGATCTCAATCAATAAAGCAATGAGTTAAAACATGGATATACTGAAGTTAAAACAGAATCATTTATATCTATGTTAAACACACTAGAATAAAATTTAAATATTGATATTATAGAGAATAAATAAATATCTTTTTGGTGGGTAGAGTTGCCTTAAACTGTTTCGGTTGTCAAAGGAGTTTAGGGCATGCAACAAATCATCAATATTAGTTACAAATTCCAAGGAAATTAAAATTTATTTCTAGCCTGTCCATTGATTGCTTCCTTCAAGGCATAAAATAGCATTTCATAGCCTTAGGAGCAGAATATAGACATTTCCATGGTAAACATAAGACTGTATAATCTGACTAATAATTATGTAAGGTTTTTCTTATATAACCTGATATTATGTAAGCACTGCTAGGGATGTGTAGCATCTGTCTAGTGTTGTAAAAACAGAAAACAAACATAACAGCCACTAGCATTTTCTTTTCCTTTGCTTCATTTTTCCCTTTTAATTTTTCCATAAACCAGTGACCACAAAGAGTGAATACTAATAAAGAAACCCTTAACTTTTAATGAAAGCACTTTCATACATCTTTTCTTATGCCTAAGAATTATTTGACAAAAATGCCTCTCAGCTGTGTTTCAGCAGTGTAAAATGTTTTTTTTTTTTTTTCCCACAAATGAAACTGAGCAATTAATTTTAATACAAAGGGTCCTGCGGGCAAGAAAAGAATTATATTTTTAGCAGTATTCCCTGCCCCAAGATTCCAAAGGAGCTACTCTTCTGACTTCAGTTGCCAAATTCACCTAAGTAGAAAGGTAATTATCTTCCCTGAAGGGTTTGGAAATGAAACCTGCTAGGAAGCTTTGTTTATGTATATGGAGATATTTGAATAGAATGTGGTTCTCCTCAATACATTTTAACAAATGATTAATAGAAGATGAATGAGAGTTCCCAATTATATAGCCTCGTTGGTGACCCATATATCAAGTCCAGGCCATCCCTTTATCTTAACCTTATAGTCACAGCCTAGTCCAGGACGTAGAGAATATTCTTTTTCCTTAGCTTGTTTATTTTGTTCAGAATTTAGTCCTTCATTGCCAAATACATCTCCCTTCTTAGCCTATTATTTTGAATATCATGTATCTCCCCAGTTAGTGCTCTTAAACACCAAGCTATACTCTTTACTCAAACTCCCAATATTTTCAATTGTCTATCAATAATAAAGATAAATATTGTTTAGGATGTGTTTTTCTAAACCTTTCTCAGCTCCTAGTGTTTCAAAGAGCAGAAACACTGTGTAGCAATTATACTGGTACACTGCATGGTCAACTCTCAGTGGTCTAGCATGAAAAGATAAGGTGATCTTTCCATCACATGGAGACAGTATAGTGTTATGAAATCTCCTTTAGTGAATTATTCTTATTTGTTCAATTGTTATGTTTCATCAGAAGTTCTATTATGTCCACTATCATTATAACTTATTTGAGTAGCTGCTCATGCAAGCAAGACTTTATGTGCCATCGTTTTATATATAAATTAAAAAATTATTCTTCAGCCAACCATATTATTCTATAATTAGCTTAGCAACACAAAGCAACCAGTTCTCATGTATCTGGACCAAGAAGCCACACACACAGAAGTAATCATATCACATACTACACCTTCCCCTTGCATGTTTACCTCTTGCCATGACTTCAAGTCAATGTATAATTGTAAGTAAACTCTAGGTAATATCAAAGAAGGCATCTTCTGTTTGATAGTATACGAAAAGGGTAGAAATTAAGAGGAGTAGAAACGAGTAAGGTGGGTGAGTGGAAAATACTGCAAAGTGCTGGAAACTTCAGTTTTACAAACATGTCTATACATTGTGTAGAGAGGGATCCTGCAGGGACTTTGATTTAATTAATATAATGCCAAAGCTCAGCACAGGAGTATAAATATTCAATACATTCTTAAGTAATACTATAATTGACTGAAGAATAATTTTTCATTTTCCATTAAAAAATGGTATTCGTGTGCACTGAAGAGTAGAATATACTATCAGACAAGTGAAGAAACAATACTGGATTTAGTTCAAACAGGGCATCAGAGTCTTATTCATTGGCTAGTGGTACAAGCTCAACTAAATCACTTCGCCTGTCTTCAGTTTTCTCATTTGCAAAGTGGAGACTGGAGTCTTTCTCACAGGGTGTAGTGAGAAAAAATGTTTTAAAATGGGAGAAATTAGAGAAGGCGGAAGCAGTGGCGTCCGCAGCAGGGGATCGGCCTGCGGCGGCCCGCGGAGGTGGCGATGGCGCACTCTTGGACCCAGAGTTTGACGTCCAAGCAGCCTCTTCTTGGAGCGTAGTGTCTGTGTCCGTCCTCTATCAGCGCCTTGGCTGATCAGAGTGGTGCGGCTGGCGGGGATCCCTGCCTGCCTGGTTCGGCAGACCAGTGCACTCGAGCAAGCACGTGATAATCAAGTTACTGTGAGTCTGCTAAACTGTGAAAACAGCTGTGGATCCAGCCAGTCTGAAAGTGACTACTGTGTGGCCATGGCCAGCTCCTGTAGCGCTGCAACAAAAGATGATAGTGTGGGTGGAACTGCCAGCACGGGGAACCTCTCCAGCTCCTTTATGGAGGAGATCCAGGGATATGATGTAGTTTGACCCACTCCTGGAAAGCAAGTATGAATGCCCCATCTGCTTGATGGCATTACGAGAAGCAGTGCAAATGCCATGCGGCCATAGGTTCCGCAAAGCCTGTATCATAAAATCAATAAGGGATGCAGGTCACAAATGTCCAGGTGACAATGAAATACTGCTGGAAAATAAACTATTTGCAGACAGTTTTGCAAAACGTGAGATTCGTTCTCTGATGGTAAAGTGTCCAAATGAAGGTTGTGTGCACAAGATGGAACTGAGGCATCTTGAGGATCATCAAGCATATTGTGAGTTTGCTCTTATGGATTGTCCCCAATGCCAACGTCCCTTTCAAAAATTCCATATTAATATTCACATTCTGAAGGATTGTCCAAGGAGACAGGTATCTTGTGACAACTGTGCTGCATCAATGGCATTTGAAGATAAAGAGATCTGTGGACCAGAACTATCCTTTGGCAAATGTCATCTGTGAATACTGCAATACTATACTCATCAGAGAACAGATGCCTAATATTATGATGTAGACTGCCCTATAGCCCCAATTCCATGCACATTCCATACTTTTGGTTGCCATGAAAAGATGCAGAGGAATCACTTGTCACACCGCCTACAAGAGAGCACCCTGTCACACAAGAATGTTGACCCAGGCTGTTCATAGTTTGAGCCTTATACCCGACTCTGGGTATATCTCAGAGGCCAGGAATTTCCAGGAAACTAGTCACCAGTTAGAGGATCGCCTTGTAAGACAAGATCATCCAATCCAGGAGCTGACTGATGAAATGGAAACTCAGAGTATATATGTAAGTGAGCTCAAATGAACCATTCGAAACCTTGAGGACAAAGTTGCTGACATTGAAGCACAGCAGTGCAACGGAATTTACATTTGGAAGATTGGGAGTGCATTTGAAATGTCAAGAAGAGGAGAAACCTGTTGTGATTCATAGCCCTGGATTCTACACGGGCAAACCTGGGTACAAACTGTGCATGCGCTTGCACCTTCAGTTACCAACTGCTCAGCGCTGTGCAAACTATATATCCCTTTTTGTCCACACAATGCAAGGAGAGTATGACAGCCACCTCCCATGGCCCTTCCAGGTACAATATGTCTTACAATCCTTGATCAGTCTCAAGCACCTGTAAGGCAAAACCACGAAGAGATAATGCATGTCAAACCAGAGCTGCTTGCTTTCCAGTGACCCACATATCCCATGGAACCCAAAAGGTTTTGGCTATGTAACTTTTATGCATCTGGAAGCACTAAGACAAAGAACTTTCATTAATGATGACACATTATTAGTGCGCTGTGAGGTCTGCACCTGCTTTGACATGGGTAGTCTTTGGAGGGGGGTTTTCAGCCACAAAGTGCTGATGCAGGGGTATAGCTTGCCCTCACTTGTTCAAAAACAACTACCTGGAGAAAACAGTGCCTTTCCTTGCCCTCTTCTCAATAACATGCAAACAAACAAAAATGCCATGGGAAAGATGTAGTATCTACTAGTGAGTGTTGTTAGAGAGGTCACTTACTATTTCTTCCTGTTACGAATGATCTGAGGCAGTTTTTTTCCTGGGAATTCACACGTTCTATGCTTTTTTCAGAAACGTTAGGCCTGAAGTGCCTGTGGCATGTTGCAGCAGCTATTTTGTCAGTTAGTATGCCTCTTTGTTGTACTTTCTTGGGCTTTTGCTCTGGTATATTTTATTGTCAGAAAGCCCAGACTCATAGTAGTAAACTTTTAATAATAATGGACTTTCCTTAAAACTTCAATCTATTTTTATAGTATTACATGTAATACATTAAACGTGAAAATCACAAAAAAGGGAGAAATTATAAAATGTAAATGGTACAAAAAGTAAAATGGTATTTTTAAGTTAGAATATTTTTTAAAATGCTTAATGTTTTGTCTAATCAAAGAGTCTCTGCAGTCTTTATACTTAGAAGTTCAATCATATAAAAAAGACATGTAGTCTCAAAATTCAAAAGAATCTTAAGAGATCATATTTTTAACGTCCTCATTTTACAATTGAGGAATTTGATGACTAGTGATGCTAAGTACATTGTCCAAATTTGTGAGCTATATTTGTGTTTGTGCTAGAGTTCCTTTTCTCACATTTAAAAATCATTCTTTGTTAAAGTATTATATATTTTACTTCATTTCACTTTAATTAGTTATGGAAAAATATTTGTCAATACATTCTGTTACTCACACAATTGGCGGCGGGGGGGTTAGTCACTTGGTGAGTGTAAGCCTAATGACCCTGACCAAGGAGCATTTAGCAAGGAGATTTTATTACTTATAACAAGTAAGGAGAACATTGAGATAGTTCCCAAACCAGTATCTCCCTGAACTAGGGGCTGGGTCAAGTTGTATAAGCATAGGGTAATGAGATGTGATGATTGAATTTTGCAATGAGGTGATGCCAAGAAGCATGATCTGATTGGATCCTGCCATGGGGTGATGACACCACTGTATCTGATTGGCCCCTGGATCCTGCCATATGGTGTCTGCTTCTTAATTCAGTCATCACTCCTGGTCAGAGCACTTAGGTTCCACCTGTGGTCGCACACTTGGTCCATCTGGACATGCTCAGGTTACCTGACCTTCAACCTGGAGTCCATGGAAACCGGAAAAAAAACCTCATAACTTTGTTACATAAAAGTTGAACCAGATTAGTTTGATGCAATTACAATTCTACATAATAAATATGGATGCCTAGATTTAAGAGGTTAAAATGTGCCACCTTAAGGCACTCCAGACATTCAGGATCGAACTGGGGAAATACACACACACACACACACACACACACACTCATTCTCATAATATGCCTTTAAATATGCTTCCAAAGCTACCTTCAGAAAATCAATACTTTATTTTAATTTGAATGTAAGTTTAGAAAGTTACTATTTCTCAGATTTTTAAATACTATTCATCTACTAGAACTGTGTTTGCATCCACTGCCTTTTGCCTAGTCCTAATCCTACTACTACATTATTTCCTATCATGTGTGATAGGCTGGTTCCCTAGGATACTTTATTCGTTTTGATAATCAGGAAGGTATGCCTAAGGTACTGACATCTCTAGACATGCTGCAGTTAGTTAATTGCTTTTAGAAGATGTGTATCCAGAAACTACTTTTTAACCTGTGATTTTATATTGTTTTCTACTCATTATTTGCATCAGAACTGTGGGAAATAAAAACTTCTGTTGTTTAAGCCCCAAAGTCAATAGTATTTTGTTATGGCAATCCAAGCTGACTGATAGGTGAGTAGTTCTAGATATTAAAATATTTGCCTTGGTTGAATTAGTGGTAATGGTAAAACAAGTTACTGTGTATGGGCAGGAATTTGTACTGTGTATATAATCTTATCACTGCTGTTTTTTTTAGCCTCTTGATTGTGACTGTGTCCTGTTGGATCACCTGAATACAGCTGAATAGTTTTTTTTTTAATCAAAACTTGGCTGGCTTTTAATTTTTTCTCAGTGCTTCCAACTAGTTGGCACAGTTCATGCTATTTACTTGTTGAGAAACACAGATGCCGTTTCCTGGTATTCAGAACCAACTGAGTCTCTGTGCTCTTTTTATTTGTTCCTTTCCTCCTCTGCTAAATCGATGATGCATGGTTGCCTTTTTATTGTTTTACTGAGGTTTATTTCCTTGCCTTGCACTTTTTGTTCATTAGACAAACATAGAGCAGTTGATAAATAGTCATTGGGAAAATAACATGTTAGACAAAAATGCAACAATGTGTTTCACAGAAAATGGCATGTCACAGATGCTTTGTGTCTAGAGTAGAACAATTTAAAGATCCTTTGTGTGTAGGGAAAAAGCATTTGTTAAAAAAGCCATGGGAAAGCACTATTTCAGTGTGTTTCATAAGTGTTTAAAACTTGGTAAAAGAATGATTGAATGTGCATTTGGTCATAGTCCCAATGCCTTTCTTATACAATCCCATCAGACCCTATACTATACTTCTCTAATAGCAATTAACACACTGAAATTGCCTCTCTACTAGGCTATGTTGTGTCTTCCCTAGGATGGACTCTCCTTGAAGTTACGGATTTCATTTATCTTTGTTTTTCCATCATGTGGCTTGTAAAAGGCTTTCAATACATATTTGTTGTATTGGAGTATATAAAAATGTTCAATGAATCTGTTTTTATTAAGTCAGCCAATATCATTCCTTAAACATTGGAAAAACAGCATTTTCTTCCCCTACTGCTCACACACCAAGACATTCATTTAATAGTCCACATTAGATATTTTTCCACCCAATTAAACCAAATGTGCATAGATAGGATCTTAGGAGGAACTGAAATTTTGAAGCAAACTTGAAAAGAACAGAAATGATTAATTGCTGGATTAATTTCATTGATGAGAAAGGTTAAAGAGGAATCTTTTTGCTTCAGGAAATAGAAATGCTAAATCGAGAATATGAAAGGCTAAGTAAGGCATGGTCACCCAGGCATTTTTCTTTCCTTGTGGGTGAAATGAAGCCTGGTAAAAGGAACCAGATTAGATGTAAAGTGGGACTATGACAACAGGAAGACAAAACGCCAGGGCAGGCTGAGGAAACAGGTGAAATCTTTCTTTCAAAATGGGATGGATTAGCACTTAGTTTTCTGAAACCATATTTGATTATTTAATAATGTATTCAAGATCTATTTTAATTTCTGTATTCAGGATTCCTTTTTAAAAATGTTAACCTTTTGCTTTAAAATCATTTTAATGTATAGAAATGTTACAAAGATAATAGAATTGCAGTAAACCTTTACCCAACTTCCCCTAATGTCAGCATCTTACATAATCATGATACATTTCTGAAAATTAAGAAACTAACACTGGGACAATTCTATTCACTGGATTATAAACTTTATTCAGATTTCCCCAGTGTTTGCACTGATGAACTATTTCTATCCCAAGATTCAATCTAGGATCCTACACTGCATTTAGCAATTCATAATTCCTTAAATTTCGTTTTTGGGTCTTAAGATTTACTCTGTACAAAGTCCTTATATCAAATTGATTATGTGTTTTGGCTATTCCTGATTTTAATTGTCTGTACTTCCTATGTTCACCATTTATTCGCCATGTGCAGGAGGTTTCTAAATTTCTCTCTAATTCCTAGTCCCTCTCTGGCCTGATTTCCCTCCGCCCTGCCTCCTCCAGCTTCTATCCTCTGTGCCCTGTTCTTCCTGAAGACACCTTGCCTCTGACTAGACAAGCAATCTACATAAAGTAGAACAGCTGAAATGCACAATTTTTATTTTCTCTTATGTAAGTCGGGCCCTTAGAGAAAACACATAAGCAGAGGTTGTCAAGTCGATCTGACAGCCCTGCTAATGTTATATTTAATTTGTATTATAACATAAACAGGGTGAAGGTTTTAATTTTTTTTAGAGTTTGAGATTAAGTAGAAATTTGCTGTTCTTCCCAAGGCTTATCATTTGAAGATGTCACTATTCCTTTCGGAAAATAGTGATGTCTTTCAGCAAAGCCATTAGTCAAATGAGAATAAAAGATTTTATTTCAGTCTCTTTAACAGAGAATATTGGAATCCATGAATAGACAAGTGTGTCCATGTCCATAAACCACTAAAATTATCCATGTAAAATTTTGTTTATAAGTGCATTTTTTTCTAGGGAGAAGGGTTTACAACTCCTCATTCGATTATTAAGAGTGTCCCATGATTCCAAAAAGCTGAAGAACTATTTCTCTGGGGCTGGAGGTATGGGGACTCTATATCATTAGGCAGGTTTAACATCCAAATTTTAGAAAGTAAATTTTTGAGCGTTAAAATAGCTTCAAATGTCTTAAGTTTGCAAATTAAATGTCCTTTCTTCTCCACATAATAATTTAGGAACTGAAAACAAAATTCATTGCAACCTGTCTTTGTTTTAGTTACTATTTCTACCCCTACCACTATGTTTTTTTTTTTTTTTTTTTTTTGGTAAATGCTTTCTTTTCTCCCTTTATTCCAGAGTCTTTTCAACATGTTATTATTCCTCCTGCCTTTTCCCATCTCTGTTTCACAAGTCATTCTTTCATCCATCATTCTGAATCCCATTACTTTTCCTGACAAGACTGCTTGCTGGCCATTTTTCTGCTGCCTCCTCCATTCTGTTTCCTATACCTCTGCTTGCTGGAAGGAAGTGCTCTGGCTAACAGAATGTGTAACCATAGGGACTGACAGTGCCAATAGCATACCAAAAACACAGTCTGGAAAAACATTAGCCTGATCCTTTTGTGGTATCTTTTTAACAGAAACAGCCCATGTCCCTGGGTAGAGTTAGAAATTTATAGCATGGGGCTAAATTTAAACGTAAAACTCTCTCCCTTCTTATTTGAGGAGACATACTTTACTTAGTCATTGTAAGGGGAGACATGGAAGGTTAGAAGAATGAAGAGTGGAATATTGCCTCTCACCCATTCAAATTCAGTCAAATGCTCCCATATTGGTTCCCATAGAGTGAGATAATTCCTCTACCCATTCCTACCCCTACTAAAAGTCACATGATACATAAACAGCTTTGTTCCATTGTCTATGATTTTTAGCAGCTATAATCATCCCAAATCTTGTTTTCAAATGTAAAATATAGACTGTGACTTAATAATGATGATATACTATGGTGATTATTATTATCATAGTTTTGTTTATTGAACTATATATACCTCTGTACCAGACAGTTATGTCATTATCTCTAAATCTCACAAGAGTACTATGAAATAAATATTATTATTGTTATTCTCATTTTTTTTATAAGGAAACTGAGGCTTAATTAATTGCCCTGGGTTACTCTGCTGGCAAGTGGTAGAATTGGCCTTGCACAAAGGCCTGCTTGTGGTTGAAGCTCGAGCTTGAAAACCCAAAACTGTAGTGTACTTGACTGATCAAAATGACCTGCATTTGTCAGGAATTGGAGGCAAGAATGAGGGTGGCAAGAGGCAGGAGAAGAGAAAGCAGAAATAGAAAGTATTGATAGAAGATTCTTGATAAAAATTGTATCAAGATGTCTGTGTTCAATTATATTTCCTTTTCCTTCAGGTCAGTAATTTCTCTTTAAATGTCTTATACATAATAGGTACTTTAAAAAACCTCTAAAAATGGGAAGGCAAAGGAGGAAGGAGAAAGGACAGATGGGCTTAATAGGAAAAGGGGAGAGAATGAGGGATAGCCATGAAGAATGAAGAAAGGAGATAGCAGTAAATAGTACAGGGTAAATAAGAGAAAATAGAAGACACAGGCAAAAATTGAGGCAGAGGAAGATAAAAAGAGAAAATCCCAGCTCATTCTCACTTTCTGGCCTTGAAAACTCATTGCCTTCTTAAACTCTGGACTTAAGTGACAATCATTATGGAACTTAGCCCTGTGAAATATTAACTAGCTGATTAACCTCTGAGCGTAGCTTTTCAATGATTGTTTCCTCCTTCATGTCATTTATAATCAACAAATATCCTGAGGACCCTTATGACTGTCAAAGCATTGAAGGAGAAACAAAGATGATAAAAAGTTTGAAACATATACATGGGGCAACAACACCCCCAAAGGGAAAGGTGTTGTAAGTGCTATAAGTGGATTAGGGGAAATGACCTCTGGTTTGAATGGAGAAGAAAATGAAAAACTTGCTGAGTGAGGTGATTCATTACTTGCTAAATGGGTAAAATTATAAGGACAGATTGGGAGGAATGAAGTTGAGCAGAAGATACTTCATGAAGAGAGAACATAATTAACAATGGTACAAAGTTGGAAAATTTGGGAGAATCATTCATCTTGCTAGAATGTAGCACACCTGTCTTTCCACTTGCTATTCATTCCTCATTTCCAGTCACTCCCTTGCCTCCATCTTTCTAGCAGTTATTTCTTACCCATGTTTAGTCTGCTTTACCACTTCTCTTCCTCTGCCCATCCCGTAAGTATTAGTGTTTGTCAGTACCAATACTAATACTATTACTAATACTAATGCTATTAGTATTAGACAGACATCTGACCTAGAGAATGCATTTATTTTTTATCAACCAACTTGGGCCTTCTTGGCTTTACCTGTCTCTGAAGTCCTTGCCCCCTCATTTCATTCCTGCTACTACCATGGTGACCAGCTTTGGACGGGCTTTGCTAGTGACTGCCTGACTAAATTCACATGGGTCTGACCAGCAGTGCCTTCATGCCCACTGTGAGCTTCTTGCCTTCCAACTTGTGGCTTTCCTGTGGCCAGTGATTCATAAGATGCTATAGATCATAGTTGCCACCCATGCAAGGCGCAACTAAAAAGCAGAGATATGTGTATTGAAGGGTGGGAAAGCTGAAAAAGTTAACGTCACTAGGGCAAGTATTTGACCAATGGAGGATTTGGGGGTGATGTAGTCTTCCTTTCTGACTCCTTCCCCACCCAGTGATGAGCTCGGGTCTCTTGAAGAATGGTCCCACTTAATATTAAGCAGCATTCAACTGGGTAAAACAAGCTTCTGTTAGCTTGTTTTTTCTTCCTTGTCTCAATCCCCCTTTTCATCCCTGCTTCCATGTGATTGCACTCTGTAAAAAAAAAAAAAAAAAAAAAAAAAAAAAAAAAAAAAAAAAAAA